>NW_026267118.1:0-95000 GCF_014633365.1 Diospyros lotus | reverse complement strand
AATCAAGCCCCTAAGCAATTTGAGGTGCGGTCTTTTATTTCTTCTCAAAAGTTAACGCTTGTCGCTCTTTTAGAGACTAGAGTCCAAGAAAGGAATGCTGCTGATATCTCACACAATGTTATGCCTTTTTGGAACTGGGATTTCAACTATGATACTAGTGATGGGGGTCGTGTCTGGATAGGTTATGACCCTAACTCCCTTAGTGTGCGAACCTTACTCAAGTCGGACCAGGCTATCCATGTCAAAGTGACGAGCTCTGAGATCCCAATCCCTTTCATCCTGTCTTGTATTTATGCTAGAAATGAGGAGGTGGACCAAGCCAGATTATGGAATTCCCTCACAACTATTGGGGTAGCAGCTTCTTCTGACCCTTGGCTCCTTATGGGGGATTTCAATGTGTGTCGCGATTGTTCTGAGATGAGGGGTGGCAACACCTCTTTCTCCCTGGGTATGCGCAGGTTTAACGATTTTCTTTCTTCTACCTCGCTTCAGGATTTGGCTTATAGTGGCCCTAAGTTGACGTGGACCAATAAGAGGTTTGGTGAAGAGTGTATTCTCAGGAAGCTTGATAGAGCTCTTGTCAATGATGATTGGCTCTCCCACTATCCGGATAGCAAGACCCTCTTTCTTCAGCCAGGGATTTCTGACCACAGCCCCGTTGTAGTGGCTTTGTTAGGAGATTTTCAGCACAAAGGTAGCCCATTTAGGTTCCTTAACCATCTTGTTGAACACCCTCTGTTCTTGGATAAGGTGGAAGCCAGTTGGATGAGGCAAATCCATGGAGTTCCCATGTTTCAAGTCGTTCAAAAGCTCAAAGCTGTCAAAAATGCTATGAAGACTCTCAATAGGTCTAGGGGTCATGTTTCTGACCTGGTCTCGTCCCTTAGGAATCATCTTCTTAGTATCCAACATCATTTGCAGGACAATCCTCATGACCCTGTCCTTCACCAGCAAGAGCTTGAGTTGAACAGAGACCTTTTAGTGGCCCTTGCGCAAGAGTCTGACCACTTTCGCCTTCGTGCTCAGATTAGGTGGTCAGCTGAGGGAGATAGATGCTCTCGATTCTTCTTCCAATCCATGCTCGCTAAGCGTAATAATCATCGCATTATGAACCTTCTAAGAGAAAATGGCACCCTCACCGAGTCCAAAGATGAGGTAGCGGACGTTCTGGTCTCCTACTTCCAAAATCTTTATAGGCCTAGTTCTCGGAACTCTCCCCTTAGCCCTATTGAAGTGGCCCCCTACATTGATAAGCGCCTGAATCAAGACCAATGGGCTGGGCTTATTGTTGAGGTTTCGGCTGAAGAAGTTAAGATTGCCCTCTTCAGTATGGGCGATGATAAAGCGCCAGGGCCCGATGGTTTTACAGCTAAGTTCTTCAAAAAGTCTTGGGAGATCGTGGGGGCGGACGTGGTGAAGGCTGTTCAAAGCTTTTTCACCTCTAGTCGCCTCTTGGGCCAGGTTAACGCCACCATTATTAGCCTCATTCCCAAGGTGCCTCATCCTGAGACGCCATCCCAATTTAGGCCTATTTCGTGTTGTAATGTCTTGTATAAAATCATAACCAAAATCTTGGCTAATAGGATTAAGCCGATGCTCTCAGGATTGGTGGATGTGTCTCAAGCGGCCTTTGTGCCAGGGCGTTCGATTGGGGATAATGTTCTTCTTGCCTAGGAGTTGGTTTTTCAATATCATCTTCACCAGGGGGCCCCCCGATGTGCTATGAAAGTTGATCTTGCTAAGGCTTATGATACAGTGGAGTGGGACTTCCTCCTGATGACCCTTCATTTGATGAACTTCCCTCCCCAATTTTGTGGCTGGATTCGAGAGTGCATTACGACCCCCCGCTATGCAGTTAAGATCAATGGTCAGTTAAATGGTTTTTTCCCCGGGGGTAGGGGTTTGAGGCAAGGGGACCCCCTGTCCCCTTACCTCTTTGTTCTAGTTATGCAAGTCCTGCAAGGTATTGTTAAGCACCACTCGAGAGCTTCAGACTTTCAATACCATTGGAAGTGTGAGCAGACTCAGACAGTGATGCTCATGTTCGCTGATGATTTGCTCCTGTTCTCTCATGGCGACCCCTCCTCGGTTAGCATCTTGAAATCTTGCTTGGAGCGTTTTTCTTCTTTGTCGGGCCTAATTGCCAATCCATCTAAGAGTGATTGTTTCGTCTCTTGCAAGGACCCTTCCCTGCGAGAAGCTATTTATATCGCCTCTGGTTTTCGAAGAGGGAGTCTGCCCATGAGATATTTGGGGGTTCCTCTGCTCTCTTCTAAGCTCTCCTATGGAGATTGTCAAACCATCATTAATAGAGTGAGGAATAAGATTTGTGCTTGGCGCAGCAGGGCTCTCTCTTTTGGAGGCCGATTGCAGTTAGCGCAGTCGGTCCTTTCCACTATCTATGTGTATTGGGCCTCGGTGTTTATCCTCCCTAAGAAGGTGATCAAAGAGATTGAGCAACTTATTCGTAACTTCCTCTGGAGTGGTAATGAGGCCGACCCTTATAAAGCGAAAGTGGCTTGGCATGACATTTGTTGCCCGAAGAGGCAGGGTGGCCTTGGCCTTAAGCCTCTCTATGTTTGGAATCAATCCTTGGTAGCCAAGCTTATGTGGCGCCTGCTGGTTGGGGATAGGGAATCCTTATGGGTGCAGTGGGTGCACACTTATCGGGTAAAAGGGGCTTGCTTTTGGCTTCTCAAGACTCCGTATGCTTGCCCTTGGTACTGGAGAAAGCTGCTCCTATTACGGGGAATCCTGAAACCTTTTTTTGGGTGGAAAATTGGGGACGGTTGTAGCACGTTTTTTTGGTATGATCAGTGGCACCCGTTGGGTGTGCTCATTAATCGCTTCCCTCGCCAATTACCTCGTCAGTTAGGTATCTCTATTTTGGCTAAGGTTTCGGATTTTATTGCGGATGGTGCCTGGACTCAAATGGAGACCCTTAGTTCCATATCCCCTGACCTCTGTGGGAGCCACCTCCCTAGTTTGCCTCACCCTGGCTGCCGTGATGAGCTCTATTGGCTCCCAACTGCAAATGGGCTCTTCTCTGTTAGGACGGCCTTCCAGGCTATTCAAGCTCAGCGCTCCCAAGTTCCCTGGTACCGTTTAGTTTGGTCGTCTGTTAGTATCCCTGCCTACTCGTTTATCTTCTGGCTTGCTATTCGAGAACGTTTATTTACTCTTGATCGTATTAACCTGTTTTTGTCTTTTCCGAATAGATGTTTTCTATGCAGGGCGGACGCTGAGAGACATAACCACCTCTTCTTCCAGTGTAGCTACTCGCGAGAGGTGCTGTCTTTTTTCCGAAGATCGAAGAAAATCAACTGGCCTTGGCGCAGATGGGACATTGGAGTTCTTTGGGCTGCAGCTAGATGGAGCGGCAAGAGTCCCTGGCAGGTGGCAAACAGATTAGTGCTTCATGCTATGGTTTATTTCATCTGGAGGGAGCGCAACAACAGGTGTTTTCGAGATCAGGAGAGATCAGCATCTCAGCTAGCTCATTTGATTCAGTGTGCTGTGTGGGCCCGGCTGACGACTATTCGCTTCAGGCCAACCCTTCAGAGTCATGCGCTTCATCACGTTTGGAGACTTCCGCGAGACCAGACCCCTCATGCCCGTTGAGATGTGTTGCTTCGGAGGCAGGTTGCGATTTCCTTGGCGCCTCATCTATGGTGCCAGTCCTCCAGTGCTTCTTCTTCTTTCTTCTTTCATTCCCAGCTCATCTGGGTTTGTTGGTTTATCAGTCGTTGGACTGTCAGAGATCCTTCCCTTTCCCTAGCCATCAGGAGATGGTTTTGTTTCTCTTCTGGCCAGAACATTTATGCTGTACATATGTTTTGTTTTCTTTCGCCTTGCTTCTTTTTCTTTTTTGGCCCAGAGAGTGATTGTTGATGTGTTGTCGCCTCTGGTTTTTTGGTGGCCCGGGGCATGCCCTGGCCTTTGTTTGTAGCCTTCTTTGGCCTTTTTCTTTTATATATCTCTTATTTACAGAAAAAAAAAAAAAAACCTAAACCCTAAACCCTAAACCCTAACCCCTAAACCCTAACCCCTAAACCCTAACCCTAACCCTTAACCCCTGACCCCTGACCCCTGACCCCCGAACCCCGAACCCCGAACCCCGAACCCCGAACCCCGAACCCTGAACCCTGAACCCTGAACCCTGAACCCTGAACCCGTAACCCCTAACCCCTAAACCCTAAACCCTAAACCCTAACCCCTAAACCCCTAAACCCTAAACCCTAACCCCTAACCCCGAAACCCTGAAAACCCTGAACCCTAAACCCTAAACCCTAAACCCTAAACCCATACCCCTAAACCCTAAACCCTATACCCTATACCCTATACCCTACACCCTACACCCTACACCCTACACACTACACCCTATACCCTACACCCTAGACCCTATACCCTATACCCTATACCCTAAACGCTAAACCCTAAACCCTAAACACCCTAAACCCCTAAACCCTAAAAACCCCAAACCCCAAACCCCAAACCCTAAACCCTAAACCCTACCCCCTAAACCCTAAACCTTAAACCCTAAACCCCCAAACCCCTAACCCTTAAACCCTAAGCACTAACCCCTAAACCCGAAACCCGAAACTCGAATCTCAAACCCCAAATCCCAAATCCCAAACCCACTAACCCCTAAACCCTAAACCCTATGCCTTAACCCTAACCCTTAAACCCTAAACCCTAAACCATAAATGCTAGGGTAGTTCAAGTGGTCGACCGCGTGGGTTTCGGGTGCTGGGTATGCCAAGGTTGTGTTTTCGAATCCTGGGGAGAAGGTGACGGTCTCTGCCAAAGGCTTATGTATCGAGGCTTCCTTCGATTCCTATGTTAAAAAAAAAAAAAAAAAAAAAAAAAAAAAAACCTAAACCCTACACCCTAAACCCTAAACCTTAAATCCCAAACCCTAACCCCTAACCCCAAACCCCCAAACCCTAACGCCTAACCCAAAACTCTAAACCCTAAACCCTAAAACCCCAAACCCTAAATCCCCAAACTCGAAATCCCAAACCCCAAACCCTAAACCCGAAACTCCAAACCCCAAACCCCAACCCTAAACCCTAACCCCTAAACTCTAGCCCCTAAACCCTAATTGTTATCTTTTAAAATAAATAATAGGGAACAAGGAGGTTGTGATTTTTTGGTAAAAGAACGGTTCGATAATTTTAAAAAGAAATATAGACTTCAAGTTCATGTTAGAGATGCCAATAGTGCACACAATCAAGCTCGAAGTAACTATGATGCTTTAATGAATCAATAGAAAAATATTGAGACAGTTTTCTTCAAGCAATCAGAAAATATATGGTGTGATTATTGAATTGGTCTGAATACACCAATTGATTGTGTTCAACTTCTTCTACGACAAGGACTACCCTTTCGTGGTCATGACGAGTCTGAAGATTCAAATAATCAAAGTAACTTTCTTAAACTATTGCAATTTCTAGCCAATCATAATAAGGAGATTACGGTTATTACTTTGAAAAATACTCCTGAAAATCTCAAGTTAACATCACCTGATGTTCAAAATGATATTGTAAAAGTTGCTACTATTGAAACGATTGATCTTGTCATAAAAGATGTCGGTGATGCATTCTTTTCAATTCTAATTGATAAATCTCGAGATATCTCAGTAAATGAACAAATGTCTACTATTTTGCGTTATGTAAATAAAACGGGACATGTAGTTAAACAGTTTATTGGGATTGAACATATTTTCAATACTATTGCCCTATCACTTAAGGCTACTATAGATAAATTATTTTCTAGATATGGGTTGAGTATATCTAGATTGCAGGGGCAAAGTAATGATGGGTGTCGACGTTTAAAATTAGCCGACCATGATTCTTTGGCCCGCAATGAGAGAATAAGCCCAAACACCAAGAGGAAGAACAAAGTAGAGGCAAAGATAAACGGTACACAAGGAAATTTTACGTGATTCGGCCAGAACGATGCCTATTCCATGACTGTCCTCTGGTTATTCCGACAAAGTAACAGTATATCATTATTGTTGTTGTTCCCCCCTACAATGGTGTTTTCAACCCCTATTTATAATGAATGGTGTTTACAATTGCATAAAATATAAAAGTGTAAAGATGATATTATAGGGGACAATGTGTCCTTATCAACTCCATAAAATCGAAAGTAGGCTTATGTTGTTGCCAAAATACTGTTGGAAATGTATGCCCTAAAGACATGTTTTGTTTAATTTATGGTAATGATGTTTCTTTTATTCAGTTCATGGCACATATATTATTTGCATTTAATTGTTGGAAAAAGTGTCCATGCTATTAAGTAAGTGATTCATGTGATGGGTCGTTCTTCACAGTTAGGCATGAATCATGGGTACTTAATAAGCAAGAAAAACATTACTCTTAATCTTTTGATAGAACTGGGCATTCTATCATGATAAGATCATTGTGCAATAGATCCTAATGGAGGATGGCTTGCCTTAGCCAGTAAACAGTCCGTTTACTCTAATTGTACAAGCGCATTTGGAATGCGTAGAGTGGAGCTGTGATAGAAGCTAATGACAAAGTACTAATTATCATGGAGCTAGTCTATCACTGCTACTACGTGGACGAGTACTCTAATACTTGAGTATTAGTTGGTGGTCTAGTGAACCTAGAGCTATATTCTTAGATTCATTGTAGGTGAGGTCTATCAAAGATCAATATCCTTTTGAGTTGGGAGTATGGTTTCTAATTAGCTAAGACAGACTAATACAAGATAGTTTCTGTGATTCACCCCCTTGTGATTGTCCAAGAATAATCAAATAATCTAGGGCCCTGGGAACGTGACTTAAGAGTGTGTGCTTCTGGGTAGCTCCTAGTGATAAACAAGTACATTCGAGTAGTCACGGATTATTAGACTAGTGATCTAAGGATGGTAGAAATCATTTAGAGAGGTGTTAGTACATTATTCCTTTCTAAATGATGGGTGTTACGCAGAGGGATATTTTCGTCATTACACTAGTAGGTCAAAGACATGGCGTATGCAAAATTATTCGTGGGGTTAGTGTTACCATATGGTGATAGTTGGAACACTTAGAATGACAAAATATAGCTACTAGGTAGCAGGGATATTTTGATCATTTTAGTAGCCGTGAATAATTTGTCTTTTGGTCCCCGGGGTAGCTCGATGTAACTCATGTATTTTTTAATACATTTGGCTTGTTGGGTGAATTACATTAAGAGAGAATTATTTTATTCAGGATGGTCCATAATTAATTAGGCTAGAATAAAATAATAGTTCATTAGTTTAATTAATTAAATTGGGCTAACCCAATTAGAAAATTAATTAAATGGACTTGGCCCATTAAGGTTTGGCCCATTAGGGTTTTAACCCTAGGGTTCTCCCTATATATATCTCTCTTTGGTTGTTTTTTCATCCAAGGTCGTTTTTGCTCTTCTTCACCAAAGGGAGGCCACGAGTTCGAGTCATATTTCGGAAGATCCAAAGAGAGCCTCCAAGTTCTGATGCGAAGGAGCCGAAGGATCGCAGGACAGCCGTCGTCTCCACCACGCGCCGTAGCTCCCGCTCATCCTGCTCCTATCGCTCCATTCCGACCGGTAATCCGTCGTAAAAGTAAGTCTCCTAAATTCTAATCAATACGAGGAACGGTTTTGATTTTAAACCGCTTCCGTTGCATGCTATGTTTCCTCGTTCATGATCCTTCAAATACAACAATTAAAATTTTGTAATGTGGAGTCCACTCGAGCTCGGTGTCGGGTGAAGTTAGGTTGCCGTAAGAGATGTTGCTTCAAGGGAGATTGCCGTTAGGATGCTTGCCGCAAGGATTTGCCGCTACTTCTCGCCACTAGCTTTCGCCACTAGCTTTTGCCACAAGGTTCGCCACAAGTTTCGCCACAAGATTCGCCGCTAGGTTCGCCACAAGGTCTTACCACTAGCTTTGCCACTAGGCTTCGCCACAAGGTCTTGCCACTAGCTTCACCACAAGGTTCGCCACTAGCTTTCGCCACTAGTTTTCGCCACTAGCTCTCGCCACTAGCTTTCGCCACTAGCTCTCGCCGCTAGCTTCGCCACAAGCTTCGCCACTAGATTCGCCACAAGCTTCGCCACAAGGTCTTGCCACTAGCTTTGCCACTAGGCTTCGCCACAAGATCTTGCCACTAGCTTCGCCACAAGGTTCACCGCAAGCTTCGCCACAAGCTTCGCCGCTAGCTCTTGCCACTAGCTCTTGCCGCTAAGTTGCCGCAAGACTTTTCCCTCACCGTTAGGTTCGCCGCAAGCCTCGCCACAAGTTTCGCCGTTAGCTCTTGCCACTAGCTCTTGCCGCTAGGTTCGCCGCAAGACTTTTCCCTCGCCGTTAGGTTCGCCACAAGGATTCGGCCCTGTTAATGCTGAGAAAATAGGTTAGAAAGCTCACGGGAATCTTTCCCGCGAAGGCCCTCCGATGCCAAAGTCAGTCCCGAATCCTGATGAATATTCACCAAAAAATAGTCAAAGTGTATTCAAAGTGATAAGATTGACCGAAGTTCCAAGTCCCCATTAATGTCCTGTAGCTGGGTATTTATAGGGCACGATTCTCAAGAGTGGCTGGTGTTGACAAGTGGAGTTTGATAGATGGGACAACTTCAACGAAGAAGGGGGATCACCACGAACCTGCCGCGAGGCAACTTGCGGCAGGGTGTCGTGAGGCTGGCCCTCGCAGCCAGCCAACAAATGGTCGCAAGGCTGGCAGCCTTGCGGCCATCCATTAAACGATCGAGCCTTGCGGCCAACCAATGAGCGGCCGCAAGGCTGCCAGCCTTGCGGCCAGCTTCTGGGCCACAAGGCTGAGCCTTGCGGCCAACCAATAAGCAGCCACAAGGCTGCCAGCCTTGCGGCCAGCTTTTGTGAGGCCTACCATTAAGTGGCTGCAAGCCTTGCGGCCATCCTCCAAATTGCTTTTTATTTTTATCCATTTTTGACCCCTCTTTTTTCCATGGCACCATACTATCGTTGATATGCAACTTCAAGAATTGAATGACTATTTTTCTGAAGTTAGTAGTGAGTTACTTCTTTGTATTGCATGCTTATGCCCAATTAATTTATTTTTTGCTTTTGACAAAAAAAAAATTAATTTATCTTGTTGAGTATTATTTGTTAATAATAGAGCTCACGACACTTGATCAATTTCAAACTTATATTTTCGATATGCGCTCTGATAAAAAGTTTGAAGAATTACAAGAACTCAGTGAACTTAGACAAAACTTATATTGTGAAGAATCAATTGCGTATTAATATTGAATACCAATGAATGAATGATAATTTAATTATATATGTTAAAAATAATATATTTAATAAAATTGATAATAAAATTATTATGCGACATTATCAAAATATGAAAAGTCACGAGCAATAATTGTAAAAAAAAAAAAAATTACATTTTAATGTTATTATTATTGTTTTATTTTAAAAATTATATTTTTTTGTATTTAAGTTTATCCCCATTGAAGAAGTTACACATGGCTTGCACGCAGGAAAAAGAAAAGCTACACATGGCTTGCACGTCCAGCTGCAGTCAAAAAGCTTCGCCGTCATTTGATGTCCAACCATGAAAAACACTAAAAACAAAACTTCAGCCAAGAAGCTATGCACTCCTGTCATCCACATGCATTTGCCCATTGCGTGCACTGATATTCTAATTGCAATGTTTGGTTACTATTTCCTACATGAGTAGTTGACATTACAACGAAATTGCAATACAGCAAATAAAATCACAAATAATCAGAGGACTTTGTGACGGGAAAAAAAAAAAACATCTGCACGGTCAAAATATGCAGCATTGATTGACTATATAAAAACATTTCTTGTTACGTACTGAAAATAAAAAATATTTCATGTGTGCAGGCTTGTGTTGCATCAAAGAGAGTTGAATGCATGCAGTCTATCCAATGTCTACCTCTGGGCCTGTGGAAAGAGTTGTAGAAGAGGCGGCCTGATTGTTTATCTGATCATTCACTCCTCCATTTATTTCAGGCTGTTCGGACATTTTTACCTTCCTCTTAGGATAGATGTGAACCGAAGGTGGAAGAAGATTTTCTTGGATGGCCTGTAAGTAAAAAAAAATGTCAAAAAGCTATTTTTAACTTCCCAATATGACCATGACTTTTTGGAATACAAAAGAAGTAGCACAAAAATGAGAGCTAGAGATCAAAATAAATCACAATTTACAGGACACCAGGGGCCTAGGGACATATCTTAACATTACAATTTACAGTAATAGAAGAGAATTTAACCAAATTGACCAACAAAACAGATGGTGAGTGTCTACTCGAATTGGTTGGGTCATGTAGGAATAAGGTTCAATCCTAAGCGGTCTGTTAGGATGCCTCAGCTGCATGCATAACTATTCACTGCACTTCCACTTGACACCTATAGTAATGATAAATGGCTCATCTCGCTAGGCTATTGTTCTCTTGTTCCCTCAAAGTTATGGAGTAAGACATCAATTTTTCAATACAATCAATTCTTCTGATTGCATGGACCCCCCAAAAAAACATTGGCACACGTGTAAATGAGGTGCTCTACCAACTAAGCTATATAGCCCTTAGTGTTTGTGATCCATATTTTATCACGTGTATAATTTCTCATCAAGATAGCTATTTCATGATCCAGCATCATATCTATTTGATTGATATTGTCTACAGGTAATATGATATTTATAATTCATCGATGTCCTAGGTCACGTTGGGTTCCGTTTGAGATGATAAATGACCTACTTAACTCAATTGTTAAGAGTATTGCTTTCATGCGATGGGAGTCATTGGTTCAAATCCAATAGTAGGTACAACTTATTAGACACCAGAGTCAATGATATCTAATAAGTTTTTCAATCCACCTTTTTTTTATTTTGTATTTTTTTTCTATTTCTTTTTTTAGTTGCATTAAAATCTGATTCTGCATGATTGGATTTGATTGAATTCAATTGACGGAATCAAAATAGGATATATAAACAGAACTTCTTTTTAATTATTCAGATGCACCAACTAGACTAGTTATGAAATCCCATTGATAACAACCACCAGAAGTATAAATGTTCTATACACAACACAACCAACAATAATTCAGTATGCAGTAATAAGTGATCTATGTAATGAAAATTAAGTAACAAATAAGAATACCTGCCACCCATTCTTGCCTCTAACCCCACCTCGAATTGCATAAGCTTCTTTAAAACTATGCTTGAACAAAAGCTCAGCCACTTTCATGGAGTTACCATCAAAACTACCTTACACACAGAAGACACGAGTGAGCAGTGCAGTTGCAGCATTCACTATCATGACAAAGAGGATAACGTTTAGGTCCATGATTTAAAGCAACTACAATGTCCCATATTCAAGTGTCTACAGTGCGATTTGTTGCTTGTCACAGGATTCTTATGATAATTCTTGACTATTTCATTGCTGTGATTGTGAATCTTCATGGCTGGTTTTTTGCTGATTATTAATTTATCTGTTTTCTTGCTTCCTTGCTTGAGTTTTCTTGTGCCTGGTTCAAGCATAATTATGCTCAATTGGTTCAAAGTCTTGTGTGGCTTCAGTATGGCTGATGAATTATTGCACTTTTTGTAATTGGAGAGTTTTGGGCAGGTGGATTGTGTTTTTAATCCTGTTTGTGGGGGTCTTTTATATGAACAATTAGGTTGTATTACTCTTTGACCTATTCCTTGATGATAATTAATTCCCGTGATCTTTAATGCAAAATTCAGCACACAACCACCGATTCATGAACTGTGCAAAAAAAATCAAAGAACAAAACTTCAGAAAAGTAATAAGAGGAGAGAGAAAAGTAAACCCTTGATGATGGTGGCTGCTGGAAAAGTTACGAGAATGTTGACACAGGAAAATGTTTAGGTAAATAATAGTTAAAACATTGTGCAGTAAAAGCCTTTGTTTCTGAAAGCTCTCACGTGCTGGGGTGCTGACCTTCCAAATTCTGAAGATTATTTTGGCACATGGCCGAAATTGCGTAGTTTGTGGCACCAACAAAGTCGTCTGATTTGGTGCCTCTGTGGCACCAAATAATCTCCCCATATTCTGCCTCTCATTTCCAAAAAAAAAAAAATTGTATGATAATTGACTAATAATAGTTAACTTTCCTACCAGCAGTCAGCTTATTTGGAACAATATCCATTGATAATCAACATTTCTAAAACTTAATAGGAGTCATTTGGCAAATCTTTCAATTTTCGGGTTTTCACTTTTAATTTTCTTCTTCTTATTCTTCTTCTTTGTGTCTGTGTCTGGGTGTGTACGTATGCAGTTTTTGTTTTCATTTGAAAACAACGAACACATACCTTTGGTTTATTTTCAGTATTGTGTTTGATTTTTTTATATTTTTTTCCCTTTTTTCTTTCCCCTCCGTTATCTTCTCTGCTGCCAGATTTTTTGTATTTTTTTTCTTCCTTTTGCATCCCTCATCCTCTCCATCGCCAGCAACTCCCACATTTTTTCTGTTTTCATTTTTTCTCCAGAAGGTATTTAAAATTTTTTACAACGAAAACAAAAAATCAAATGCCAATTGTCTATTTTTGTTTTTTAAAATAATGAAAAGAGAACAAAAAACTGAAAACAAAACGCCTACCAAATAAGTTAAGTAATGGTAAACTTTGCAAGCCCACTGTCATTTATTCTACCAGACCTTAAGCATCTTTTTTTGTTTTTTTGCTATTATGAGAATAAACAAGGAATACAATGAAATGAATTATCCTGTATCTAAGAGATCTTGGGCATCCTTCATACAAGCAAGCCTCTCTCAATTATAGCGGGATGGGAGATTTCAAGGATAGAGTTGAGCATCTGTTTTGTTCTGGGGTTTATGGTTCCTGTAGCAGACTCACGACATCTTATAGTTGGACTACCAATTTGAGTCCCAGTCCATGTTTATCGATTCTGTACTAGCTGGACGTACCAGCTAGTACCAGTTAATACTGACTGGTACCCACCAATACAGGCCTTTTGGCTAGTACACACTAATCTCACATTCTCGAGTTTCTCTGTTTACACTCTCTATCTCACTCTCTCACCCACGCCACTCCTCTCCATCACTCTCTCGGCTGATAAGCATTTTTCTTTTTAAATACAGAATCATGGGGTTTCCAGATGGTTTTCAGAAGAACCAGCAGGTTTTCCACACTTTTTTTTTTTTCCTTTGTTCTTTATTTTGATTTTTTGGTTCGTTTGTTTGTTATTTTCTTTAGATTCTGGTTCTCTGTTTTTTTCCCCTGATTCTTCATTTTTTCTTTATTTTTTTATTCATCATTTTGTTCAAGCCAGAAGGATAAAGAGGCCAGCTCATAGTAAGTTCTGTGCTCTGGCCTCTTTAAAAAAGCTCTAGGTGGTGAGTACAATTTTTTTTTTTTTTTTTGCCAGATAGAAATTATTTCTTGTAATGTATACAAGTGTCCTCTTCTCTGTTAATACACAGACTTTTTTGTTATTAAAATTTGCAATTATTTTCAGTTTTGGATGTAATTTAATGACATTATTTTGTGTTGTTTCACTTCTTTGCATGTAAATTGTTTTTAGGATAAGTTCTTGACAATACTGATAGTTTTGTAACTTTGTATAGAAAATTGTATTATATTTGTACATGTCTTTTAATGATATAATTTGCATATTGACAACTTTGGTCTCAATCATTATCTTAGAACAAAAACTTGCTCACCTGCATTCAGTTTTATCTTAAAGGTAAGCATTCAACCTCAGCCTATCATATGATCACAAATTCCAGCATATGATCATATGATTCTTCAATTCCAATCAGTCAGAGCTTGTTTGGAATCTTCAAAAACTCTGGAATTGAAATTCCATTTATTTACTCTCAAACTCTGGAATTAGAATTCCAATCAAAGTTGACTGAAATTGTTAAAAAATAATTGGAATTCTTAGGCCCCACTTATTTATTTATTTATTTTATTTCCATAAATACCCTTCTTCTATTTACAATATATGTAGGATTTTCTCATCTTCCTAGGATTTTCTTATCTTCTCCTTCTCCTTCTTTGTGATGTTAATTTTCTTATCTTAGAAGTTGCGAAAAGATAGTTGTCAAAATCGTGTTTTGATTTAATTATAACATTTTTAATGATAAAATATAATAGTTATTTATGTGATAGATATATAATCTAATTTTTTATACTTAATATCTTAATGTTAAGTTATTTTGTAAAGAACATTTAAAAATTAAAACCAATTGCTTCATGTTGTATATTAACTTTTTTTTAATAGGGTTGTAAAGGTTAATATGATAAACTACTAATTTAATTTCATTTCCATCTTGTTCCGAACTTAAGAATTGGAATTCGATTATAATCTTTAATGTTTTGTTAAGAACTATGGAATTAGAATTCTTATTCCACTAGAATTCGTTCCAAACATCTTGTGTTTATCACACAACTATTTGCCTATGAAAAGCAACTAAAATGCCTCACCAAACAACAAGTGGAAGAAAGATATCCCAAAATTCAAAAGCCATGAAACTTACTTGTCTATAACACAAATTGCGGTACTTTCCGGTTCTGCCAACTCGTCCAAAACCTTCGTCACAAAACCTTCATCATCTCCTTCCCTATACTCAACCTGCACGACGCTCTTGCTCAAAATCCTCAAATTGGGAGAACCCAAGTACTGCAAACTCTTCTTGTCCCTGATGTCTAACAACTGAGTACTCGGATCATCACGGAGCTTCCGGAACGCGTTAATGGCCGAAATAAACTTATATTTCTGGAGGAACTCTTGCGTTAGTGGTATTACGACCAGCCAAATAAATGTAACTCCAGCTACAAAAAATGGGTTTCGATTGAAAAAGTCGTCAATCGAGACCAGGACTGCTTCCAAATTGATTTTGCTAGGAACTTCCTCAGTGGGTACCACAATCTCGGAAGCAAAGCAACAGAGAGGGAAAGCAAGTCCCGAACAAAGGAAAAATAGATGTGATTTCAGACGACTCTGGAGAAAAGAATGGTTGTTCTTGAGACTTGGAAAATGGGTCTTCGGGAGATTTGAGAAATAGGTAGAAGAAGGCGTGTTTGATAGATGAATTGACGATTGTGTTAGGGGTGAGCAGGTGGTTTTCTTGCGAGAAATAATCTGGGTTTGGAAATAACTGAATGAATTGGAAATGGAGTAGTAATTTTGGCGGAATTGATGAATGGGTTTGAGGGTGGGTCTGTGGTTTTTGGCATCAGGGCTCTGGAACGGGGATGACGAGAGGCCTACGGAAAGAGACTCCATGACCGGGTAGCCAAGAACGGAGGGGGAAGCCGAAGCGGAGCCTGGATTTTCATGGAGAGACGGACGATATAAGATAAGGTATGTAAATTGAAAAGAACGTCCTTCACGTTTCGCAAAATTATAAAAATTATCTTAAATATTTAAAAAAAATAGTGATAATTATTCTTATTATTAAATAAAAGATTAAATGACTGTTTTACTTTTTAACAGAGAGGTGATTATTTTTATTATTAAATAAAAATTTAAAAGATAATATAAAATTACTGGGAAAGGCCCTCAATCTGTCTGGACGATACTGATAATTATTATTCATCAAGATATATTGACCTATGGCTATGGCTTAGATTAATGCCCTGGACAAGAGTGACATATTACATCGTTGAGGTGGAGATGGATGCAGCCACACTCGGGTTGGTGTTGTTTTTTGGCTCCCCGTTTTGTTCTAAATTTATTCTATTTATTGTTAATTTTTTTTATTCACTTAGAGTGTCCGAACTTCACCCGATTAATCTTCAAAAATGGGTGACCTTCTCCCTTAATACATTCTTTGGATAAAATCTATCTATTATTGGTTCTTGTGATGATCGCCCTTGTGCGGTCCCCAGTGTTTGTGCTCTTGATGAGAGATAAATCGCAAATTAAATCTTTAGCCTTTACATAGGGTAAAGATTGAACTCACAACCCACCAGATTAATACCGATATATTACTCATCTAATTGCTCGATCTATGTCCTAGTTATGAAGCACGAAAACAGCTCGGAGGCACTGTTTCGGCGTTTCCAAACCATTTTCCATTTTGGAAATGCGAAAACGGCCCGAAACAATTTTATGGTCGTTTCTATAAATTGCGAAACCTCTTAGGGAGGTTTCGTAATTTACAAAAACGTGTGGGAAACGCATTTCGAGCGACCACAGTCGCCTGCAACAAGGAAGGTAACCGAGAGACGAGGCGAGATATGGAGTGTGTAGCGACGATCGACGATAAGGTGAGAGATGGAGTGTACAACGATGGGCGACGATAAAGGTAAAAAGCGAGCGACGGTGGCAGAGACTGGTTGACTATAAAAGAGGCGAGATCGAAGGCGATGGTGAGGGTAAGAGACTCGTCGATGGCAAGAGAGGCAAGCGATGGTGGCAAAGACGCGTCAACTGTGAAATAGGCAAGATCGAAGGTGAGGGTGAGGGCAAGAGACTGGTCGATGGCTAGAGAAGCAGAGATGCATCGACTGTGAGAAAGGTGAGATCGACAACAAGGGCGAGGGCAAGAGACGAGTTGATGGCAAGAAAGACGGCAATGATGGCAGAGACAGATGAAGTGGCAACGGTTGGCCATTGACAACGAGCAACAAAACAGGTCGGCGACAACAGTCGATCATTGATAACAAACACTAATATGCAATTTAGGGTTTACAAAATTAAACTTAATATTATTTATAATATATAAATTATAAATTAATTTCACATACATCCCTATATTTTTTAAAGTTACAATTTATCTCCCATATTGGTTTCCTAACTTTTTTGAAAAATACTATTTCCGTGTTTTTGTCCTAGGGCTATCTATTGCCTGTTCTTGATATTAATATTATAAAATATTTTATACTTAATTTATTCTAAGGATAAGGGCGTCCAAATAATTTGTGACCAATTATTTAGAGTAGAGAAAACTATATGTGGAAATTCAGCGTTAAATTTCTAGTAAGTTGGCTCTTGATTTTTTTGTGGTATAAAGCTATACCCAGCAAGAATGGAAATGCAAATAGCAACTGAAATTTACAATTTCTCCACAAAAAAAAAAAGAATTAATTTCCAGCACGATGAAAAGGTCAATATGATACACCACCTGGTGACAGTAACAAAAATACAAAGAATGACAAACCTGAGCAACCTTACAATGCCTGCGCCACTAGCACCAATAACAGTTCAGCATATGAATCCAGCTACTTTCTGAACTCCTCCCTCCACTATGACGTAAGCGGCAACTTCGTATCAAGATCGTGATAGTTTATGGACTCGCAGCAATCATTGAGATCGGAGTCCTTTGGCAAAGCATATAAAATAGGCGAGAAATACAAGCATGCAATGTCTTGAAGAAAGCGAATTTAATTAGCTCCAGCTGGGAGCTTAGACTGATAACTGCTTGTTGGGGATGGTTTTGAAGGCGGCGTTAAACCTGGCTTTTCACCCCAACTTAGCCCACGAAGAGAAGAAGTAACTTCAACAGTGCAAGATTTAACGGGGAATTCAACCGACCTGCTCTCCAATCAGATCAAGACCAACAGCCAGAAATGCGATCCCTTGAAACAGTAGGAAGTAGAAATGAATGCCTTGGGCAGACAGCAAGCTTCTCACTGAGGCACTTAACAATATAAATGCTAGAGCAAGTTCCGTCTTGTACAAACGGTTACGCCTAGTCTTCCCAGATTTTTTGGTCATCTGTAATTTATTAAGCTCGGCAAGACCTGATTCTGAAGAGGACCTTTGGAGACTTGTACTTTCCACCAGAGGCTCAGATTCGGTTTCCATCATTGCAATTAAATCAGCTTCAGATGATCTACCTAGTTTCTTAGTAACTATCCACTCATAAGAATTTCCAAATTTGAACAGCCCTGATACCATGGCATTAAATTTCGTTACAGACATGGTATTCTCAAATAGAAGGTATGGCACAATGAATGGGAATGACCGTGGTGCTGGGAGGATATTCAACATAGACATGATCCCCGGGACATAACAAACCACCCAAGCAGGTAACTGAGCTTCGGGCAGGAACATACTCAGAGGAAGAATAATGCAGAAGAGGGTGAATGAATAGAAGGGCAGGACAAGCTTCCGCAGGAGGAAGAAAAGAAATATCATATTGGCTTTCTTGGCCAAACTCATCTGAAATGTCACATAAAGATATTAGAACCAAGTATCGAACAATCATTTAAAAGGAAAAATTGCATCACGCCATTAAGGCTACAACCTGTCAGTTACTTATTTTCAGGAATTATTTGAGATCATATTTTGGCAGTCACTTCGTTTTCATAGGATTCAGCACTCAGTTTGTTTTCACTAACCTGCCTCTCCATCAAGTCTGTTAGAACTTATAGATTTGAGCCTCAAAAGGGTTAGGTTTATTGGATGCAGTCACCTAGAAATCCGTCCATGTCTTGGCTATCATTTTATAATTTCTTCTTGCTGGGAGGAATATTTTCTAGACATTAATCTGTTCTGCCTACCCTAGGATTTTGTTCAATTATACCCCTATTTTGCATGACTATGGCCCCTCAGGCAAGGTCCCACACCCTTTTGGTTTAAAAATATGTGGCTTAGGGAGAAATGAGTTCATGGACATAGCTAGAAATTTTTGGGATCTATGTGGTTACCGGTTCTCCTAGTGTTGTCTTGTCATGACGCTTAAACTGTTAAAACAAGAGCTTAATCTGTTGACAAGCTGTTAGAGGCCATTAAAGTCCTGGATGATGAAGAAGGGAGTCAGCTTCTTATTGTACACAAAAACTCTGAAGAATTGATATTTAAAAAAAAAATAAACAAAAACAAAAGAAGAAGAAGATATTTTTCCTTTTTCTTTTTTTTTTTTAAATATAAGCCTAAACTCTCATTCTAGAAAGAAGGAAATTGGACTACAGAGTTACTTCATAAAATGGCTAATGCTAAAAAATCACTAGGCTTGGATCTCCAGGATCTTTTTACTATGAGCAAAGTGCTAGTTCTTGATAGGCCCTTCTCAAGGAAGGAAAATGTGGAGGATTTTGCAACGAAATTGAGGGTGAGCCTTCATGGAAACCGTGAGGTTACTCTTTTGTGACTAGAATGCCACATTATGGAAACAACCTTTTGGCAAAAAAAAGTAAGGCATAGACTGTAGAAATAAAATCTCTCCTGTTGCTTGCAAACAAGAGTCGCGTGTCTGATGATGCCTATTAGAAACAGTTTGAATGGTGAAAAGGCCCCATGTGCCTAATGGCTTGTCATTGGCTTTCTTCTAGCAATGATTAAGGATTTCTTTCTTCATTCTCTTCTGAAAGAGGCTGAATGCTACCTTTTTAGCGCTCATTCCTAAGAGAGTATAAGACTCAAATTCTTGTTGTTCTTGTTCTTCTTGTTGTATTCCTAAGACAGGAAAGATCTAAAGAACTTTAGCCCATCAACTTAATTGGAAGTGCTCATAAAATCTTGGCAAAAATTTTATTGAAAAGATTACAATAGCAACAATTGCAAGCCTTAATCTCCTCAAGTGGGTCAGCTAGATAAATTCTAGCTTTCCAACCATATCTATGCATGGTCATTTAAGGTCATATTCCCCATTTAACATTTTCAAACCCAGACCAAGTTCTCTTTGGTCTTTCTCAATCTCTTTTGTTACTAATTCTTCCATTCCACCCACTTGTCTCACAAGTTAATCTACTGATTTTCTTTTCACATGTCCAAATCATGTTATTGCATCTTGTGCATCTTATTTTTAATAGACTCCACTCCAACCTTATGATGTATAATTTCATTTCTAAATGGGTACAAGTACATTGGTGAAAGTGGAACCATTAAGATCAGTAAACGTGCTCTTGTTGTGATAAAAGGTAAAAAGCAATATAAAAAACTATATCTTCTGCAGAGTTCTACTATTACACATAATGCTACTATTACTACATCTTCTTTGTCAAATACTGATATCACTAAATTATGGTATATGAATCTTGGACATCTGAGTGAAATAGGTATGGCTGAGTTAAGCAGATGAGGACTTCCAAAAAGGCAGAGTACTGAAAAACCAAAGTCCTGTGAGCATTGTGTCTTTGGAAAGCAAAAAGAGTCAGATTCAACAAAGACATTCACAACACAAAAGGGACATTAGACTATGTCCATTCTGATCTCTGGGGTCTTTCCAGAGTACCCCCTAAAGGAGGTGTTAAATATATGCTAACTTTAATTAATGACTTTTCCAAAAAAGTTTGGGTATTCTTCTTGAAACAGAAGAGTGATGTTTTTGCTACCTTCAAATAGTGGAAAACTATAATTGAAAAACAAACTTAGAGACAGATAAAACATTTCTATACTAATAATGGTTAGAATTTTATTCTAATAAATTCAATTATTTCTATAGGAAAGAAGGAATTTTAAGGCATTTAATAGTTCCAAATACACCAAACAGAATGGTGTAGTCGAGTGGATGAACATAACCTTGATGTAGAAGGTACAATGCATGCTATCTAATTTTGTTTACCGAAGTCATTTTAAGTTGAGGCCGCAAACATCGCATGTTTCCTGGTTAACTAGTCCCCTCCCACTGCCATTGATAAGAAAACTCTAGAAGAGGTATGGTCTGGCACACCTACAAATTATTCTAATTTAAAAATTTTGGGATATCCTACATTTGACATGTTGATTATGGAAAATTGGAACCAAGATCTAAAAAATACGTTTTCCTTGGTTATAAATCTGGTGTGAAGGGTTAAAGGTTATGGGATCCAAAAGCATCTAAAGTTATAATTAACAGAAATATTATATTTGATGAAATTGTTATAATTTATGGTTTCTCTCCAAAAGAATCTAACCCCACAAGACAGTAGAGTTTTGATACTCAGGTAGAGCTTGAAATTGATGAAAACCCTACATCTACGTTCTTATCTTAGGTCAAGTCAAGTCCCAAGTTAAGCCCAAAAGTAAGTGTCGATCCATCACAGTATTGTATTACAAAAGATAGACCCGTAGGGAATATTAAACCCCGTCAAAGGTATGTTGAAGCAAATCTTGTTGCATATACTTTAAGTGTGGTTGAAGTTATTGACTATAGCAAGGACCCTTCTACTTATTCATAAGAAGTTAGTTGTGTTGATTTTAGGAAATGGATTATAGTAATGCAAGAAGAGATGAAATCACTACACAAAAATGGTACTTGAAAGTTAATGAAATTACCCAAGGATAAGAAAGTTGTTGAATACAAATGGGTATTTAAGAAGAAAGAAGGTACACCAAAAGTTGAAAAAGCAAGGTACAAGATAGATTAGTAGCAAAGGGGTACAATCAGATTCCAGGTGTTGACTTCATAGGTATATTTTCCCTAGTCATGAAACATAGTTCCATCCGATCATTACATGGTATTGTGGCCATTCAAGATTTTGAGCTTGAACAATTGGATGTGAAGATAACATTTCTAGATAGGGAACTTAAGGAAAATATCTATAAAAGAAGACCATGTATGTTTGTCGAATAAGTCTTTATACGGCTTGACACAATCACTTGGACTGTGGTATAAAAAGTTTGATTCCTTCATGATTAATTTCAAGAAACAGAGAGATAGGAAAATTGTATCTAAATTAAAAAGGATACATTGAGAAAGTTTTTTTTTATTGATTAAATTCAACATGCAGAAGGCTAAATAGTACACCATTGGCTATATATTTTAGACTTTCACCTAGTTTATCTCTGGAATCAGATGTTGAAATTAACAATATGTCACATATTCTACTCTAGTGCAGTGGCATGTCTTATATATGCTTTGGTTTGTATACACCCAAATTTGGCTCATGCAGTGAGTGGCAAGTAGATACATAACTAACCCTGGTAAAGAACATTGGAAAGAGGCCCAACGGATTTTGCAAGTACTGTTGATGCTTGTTTACAATTTCGAAAGACTAAATATGGAGTCATAGGTTTTGTTGATTCTGATTTCGTAGAAGATCTTGACCAAAGAAGATCACTTACTGCGTATGTTTTCACTATTAGTAGTTGTGCAATTAGTTGGAAGCTACTTTACAGTCCACCATTGCATTGTCTACCACTAAAGCTGAATATATGACAATTGCTGAGGTTGTCAAAGAAACTATTTAGCTGAAAGGGTTGATTGGTGAAATTAGTGAGAATTTTCAGGATAGTTTAGTTTATTGTGATAGCCACAGTGTCATTTTCTTACTAAAGATCAGATGTTTCACGAGAGGACAAAACACATTGATGTGAGGTATCATTTTATTCGATATATTATTGCTCGTGGTGATGTTACTGTGAGAAAAATTAGCATTTAAGATAATCTTGCAAGTATGTTAACCAAGTCATTGCCTATTGTCAAGTTTGAGCGTTGTGTGGACTTCGTAGGTATTCATTAGGGAGATTAGTTCTCTATGATTTTGCTAAAAGAAAAAATAATTATGAATGATTCCATATTTGAATTTCGTGTCGAGGTGAAGTTTGTGATAATTGTGACCTGAAATTCAAATTTAACCGTGATTGGGATTTATCTACAATTAAAGATGTATCTTTGTAGCTCATCTTCTGATCAAAATATATCTATATATGAATTAATTGCCTTTGTATATATCTATAGATGAATGTTATGTCTATAAATAGGTACCCAACACCCTAAAATTATTGTACAAATTTCATCATAATGACATTTTTTCTCTCTACTTGTGGTTTTTTCCCAATTTGGGTTTTCCACGTTAATCTTTTGTGTTTCCTTTGCGTGTTTGATGGTTTGATTGTGACAAATTTTCAATCATAAAATCTTACAAATTATGCGATAGAAAACC
This sequence comes from Diospyros lotus, assembly GCF_014633365.1. Lineage (NCBI taxonomy): Eukaryota > Viridiplantae > Streptophyta > Magnoliopsida > Ericales > Ebenaceae > Diospyros > Diospyros lotus. The sequence goes on along the minus strand of NW_026267118.1, from coordinate 72,220 downwards.
CTTAAAACTAAAATAGAAATTCTATCAAACAACTATAAGATCATCTCTTTTATATAGCTTTGAATATAGCTCTTTTATATAGCTTTGAATATAGGGCAGTTAAGTGCCAACATGTGTAAAATGTGAATGTAACTGAGATAAGGAAGTTAGGGTGGATGTGTGGCTATAAAAGGAAAGAATTAGAAACAACATTATATATGATAAGATTGGAGTGATGTCTATTGAAGGTAGTTAAGTTACACAACACTTAATTAAAATGGTTTACATCCAAGGGGGAGAAAAACTAATAAACAATTTGTTAAAGTGAGTTGACAAAATTAAAAAATAAAATTGTAGGAAAAGAGGAAGAAGAAGAATAGAGAAAATTTTGGTGGATATTAGATTCTTGATCTGACAAGTGAATTCTCAATCGCTTGAGAATGGCGAGAGAAAGAGAGAAGAGAGAAGAGAGAATTGAGAGAATCTGAGAGAAAGAGAGAACGAGAATTGAGAGGGAAACTAATTTTCAGATTTCATTCAATATGTGGGGTAGGCATTGATCAGTTGCTTTTATACTGATCTATGGCCTAAATGGGCGCCAAAACAGTTATCCCACCCACTTGCTTAACAACTTGCCCATTAGCATGCTAGAACATTCCTCTAGCTATGCTTATCCGTGGGCCTTTATTTACACAAGTCCTCAGCCTACTAGATCCAAGCCTACAACCTATTACATTGGTTCAACATTCAACTAACATAACAGTAGAAGACCTTAAGGGTATAATGGCCTTATAGAAAGTATGGTCATGAATATAGATAGTTGGAAATATAAAATTCATGTAGCCCACCCCACCTAGAAAGTAAGGCTTGAGATTGTTATTGTTGTGGAGTTCCATTTTCTTTGATTGTCGGGTATCTACATTTTCTCAAATTCATCCTTTTATTATTACATATATAAGTTTGTGAGTTTAACCTCATATATTAATAGACATAAGAACTTTATCCTTATCCTAAACTCTAAAGATTGAAATAATGGTGAATATTTTAACTACAGGATTTAGTAAATAGAAACTAGTCAAATGGATCTTCCATACCTTAGATCGGATTATGTCCATGAAGCACAAACGGAATAATTGCATTGGACCTGAATGCCAGCGGTATTGCTGCTTCTTGTATGCCTCATAAGACTCCGGCAGTTCACAAAGGCACTGCAATCACAGGGGAGGCAAACATCATAATATTATCAAATCTCTACTGTTAAAAGAAATGGCAAAAGTCAACACAAATCAAACCTTAACATCATTCAGATATATAAACTTCCATCCACAAAGGTGAGCACGGACAGCAACATCCATGTCTTCAACTGTAGTTCGGTCTAACCATCCACCACAGTCCTCAAGAGCCTTTGTTCTCCATACACCAGCAGTTCCATTGAAACCAAAGAAGTTGATGAACAATCCATTGACTTGTTGTTCAACCTCAAAGTGGAATGACAAGTTTATGTTCTGCAATCTTGTAAGCAAGTTCTCATCCTTATTAACAAAAGCCCACCTTGTTTGAACCAAAGCTAGATCATCATTTCCCTTCAATAGTATAGAAACAATTAGACATAGGAAGAAGGTTAGCAAGCATCTAACAGCTACCTTTCTGAATAACTAATGATCTTTCTACTAACCTAGAACACCTCCAAATAAAAAAAAGAAAAAACCTAGAACACCTAATTTTTCAAATTAACCCAAGTAAACAATGTGCATTCATGTATTCACACATGACAAAAGCTTAAGATATGCTCCAAGTGCCTGTTTGACATTGATGTGAAATTTTTGCTGTCAAGAGAATAACTTCTGTCAAAAATGCTTTAGTAAGAAAAACTTTTAAGAAAAACAGTTTAGCATTTGGCTAAATCATCTGAGAAATGCTTTTGGATTTGTTATATGTATTTGGTCAATAATTGAAAATTGGGCTTTTAACAAATAAAATTATCAGAAATTGTATTAACAACAGTGTTCATGTAGTTAATACTATTTCATAAGTGTAAGGTTTGTAAATTTAAATGTTGATTAGGGTTAATTTTATCTAAAAATAAGTTTATTTGTGCTTCAGCTTTTGCTTCACAATAGAAATTTCAAATATCTTCTTTTACTTCACAGCAAAAATTATAACTTCTGCCATCAGTAAAAGCATTTTCTAATTTTGTCCAAACACCACAAGAAACTCTCAAAAGCGCTTCTATTTTTTGAAAAAAGGAAAGAATGCTATTTCATACCAAGTCACGGCATGGCCAAACAGGCTATATAACACTTTGCTTCTGGTGACTGTGGGGGAAAAAACGATCAATGCATGCCAAGTCATCAGAAAGAGAGCATTCAAGGGAAGCAGAGATATGATGGGAAAACGATAAAAAAATACAATAAGAAAATTTCATATTACTTGGGCACCATAAAAATATTAAGTTGGTCTGCCATCTTCACATTAGTTGTAAACAAATTGTGAACCTATTAAAGAAAGCAATTTCATGTTATTTAGTTGACCTTTTATCTATGACTATGCCACTTGTCAGATTAACAATTGTCCCCCAAGATTAAGTTCAGTCATTATGAAATAGGTTCACAATGCTTATGAAGCTGCCTAACTGATGGAAGAAGTTGGCAACAACCTCTGAAGGCATAGAAGAGGTGTCCTAAGATTGGTTTTAAGGCCCAAACATTCATTGGAGATGTTTTGGATGAAGGGACACCCTTTTAACTTATTCCTAGAAGATATGTAAGATGCATCCTAAGATTTTTTGACTGCAAAATCCTGCTGTGAGAAGCCATAAAAATGACGATGATTATTTACCTTAAAACATGGAATAGTTTTCTTCAAGAAATCTGGTGTTGGTTGAAAATCTGCATCAAAGATTGCCACAAACTCATAATCTTTGACATAGTCACAACTCATTGCTGATTTTAGATTCCCTGCCTTATAGCCTGTTCGTATAAGACGATGTCTATATAATATCCGCACTCCCCTCTGTTGCCATTTCTGTACCTCTGCCTTGATGAGCGCCTGAACATCCAAATCATTAGAATCATCCAAAACTTGTACGAGCATTCTCTCCCTTGGCCAGTCCTGGATGCACACTGATGCAATTGACTGTTGGTAAACCTGTGGCAGACCCCAATTAAGGCATTTAGAATCCATGATGAAGAAACTCAGAACCATAACAAACTGCACTGAGAGGAAATCCTTACATATTTCAAAGGGGAAAAAAGTGCTCAACTAATACATAATTGGTTTTTGCCATTGCCAGGGATTAGACAAATGGACTCAGCTTCTCAATCATTTTGCTACAGAGCCAACATGTAACTAATTCAACTAAGCACTTAAAGTTAGGACAGATCCTTGATCTCTTATAAAACTAAACTAAATGAACATTCAAAAATAATTTAACACAAATACGAAGCCGATAAGTATTACTAGAACTACATTTTATATTGCACTATTAGTGGAACTCTAAGAACTATCTTCCCACTTTATGGTCTAGTAGCATATCCTATTATCCCAACTCAAGAATATTTGGCATTTGTTTTTGCTATATAGTGAGTCAATGACAACTACATAAGAACAGGAAATGTGAGCACAAAATGACATTTGTGTTATTCAGTCAAGCGGATATTTATCAGCCATGATTTAAGTGGGAAAAATCTGCATAATCTCAGGAAAGAGAAACGATCAATCTAAAGACATGGATAATTCATTCACTAACTGCGAAAAAGAAAAGGGACAAAAAAGGGATGCCTATCTTATGAGAATGGTTAGCTTCAGTTGGGGAAGGAAAGGTCTCTCCATTCCTTCGAAAACTCTACTTTCCCTTCCTCTGCACACTCCATAAACACAAGAGTTTGCACCATGCCGGTCTTGACCTCCCTGAAGGACAACACTACCAAAGAAAAACCAAAAATCTAATACTGTTGAAGGCACTATACACAAGAAACAGTCTCTGACAACTCACAACCATTCTCCATACAATGAGGAGATGATGCTCTGCAAATTCCCCAATTCTCTTGCACAGAAAGCACCACTTAATGATGATCAGTCTCCTCATCCTCAAATTATTCTACTGTGAAGATGGCTCTACACGATGTGATCCAAGTGAAGAATGTGACCCTCGGGAGGTGCTTTTGACCAACAAACCTCATCTTCCAAGGGAATGAGTTCCCTTGGTCACAAAGCACGCTATAAAATGAATGAACCCGAAAGGCTCCTTGTTTAGAAAGACATGAGTTCCATCTGTCCCCCCATTGCATTGTAAGACCCTGGTACCCTAAGAGGCTGTCAAACTTGTTGATTTTATCGAAATGCCAAGAGCAAAAGACTGCCATTACAGGGTGAATTGAAAGAATCTCCAATAAGACAAATATATCCCTACCTAGTCTAAGAAGGTTGGAAAACACCTTGCACAACAGCCTTTTATCACACGGTCAGAAATCAATTCTAAACGTGTCCCAACACAATGTCAGTTGTACTTAAAGAACTCATACTAAACATGCATAATGCATTATCAAAGGCCAGAACCATAAGGACCCCCATGATGCCTAGTTGATCATCCACCCCCTCAAAATGTAATAATTGCTCAATAGCCCTCTTCAAAAGAACAATGACGTCAGTAACTAACCTCAAAAGCCACTTTTTTCCCCTTTCAATAAGTGAATACTACCTTCTTATTTTGGAGGTATTTTTGCCCAAATTGATTTTTTTAAACTTAATTTCAAAGATTAAATAAGGGTTATCCCCAATAGTAATGATAGGTTCACGGGCTTGCAAGACAAGGGTAAGGTTGCGCAAAAAAGAACCCTCCCCCGACCCTCACAAAGCAGGGAATTCCTGCACTAGGTTCACTTTTTTTAAAGAAGACACTCTCTTTAAGTTGTGCTCTCTTGGACTTAGGAGTTTTTTCCTGATTGGAAGCAAGACTTCCAAGTTTTTTTTTTTTTTGTTTTTTTGGTAACATAGGGGTTTCAAACTTTGCTCAACTAGTCCCCTACAGATTCGTGCACACTGACCCAAAGGATGGCAGTCACAGCCCCAAGTAATAGCCTCACTTGGAGCTTCTGTAGTTTGAACCTTGGTTCAACTCAAAATTCTTCTCACTCCAATACCACTAGAGCTTTCCCTTGGGATTAAGACTTCCAAGTTTGGAAAAGGTATTTGATGTTTTGTTCCGGAAACATTAATCAAAATTCAAGGGTGAAAATTTGTTAGAGAAATATGTTTCCTCAGCATAAAATCTTGGATAGTTACTTGTTTTTCAAGAACCAAAACAATGGGCATAGTTCAAAGTCTCAAACTGGACATTGCTATCATAAACAGTTAGCGTTTTACATAGAGGCAGATAATTTAGTTTCCCTTGCATGGAATCAGGAAGGTAAAATTAGAGTTTAATACCTTTTTTTTTTTTCTAAAACAATATTAATGCATCATACCAAACTGTTTGCATTAACCTACCAAAATTTTTAAGTTTCCTACAAGGATCAACTTGAGCATAAGGCAAAGTTAAAATGGTGACTACCAAAGACGGGGTCACCCACAAACAACTTACCCTCAAATCCTGTCATAAACAAACATTGCTTAAAAACTAACGAGCAACCACAAAAATGAAGGAAAATAAGCTAAAAATTTAGTAAAATTGCAGCCAAGATTACTGTAGTCTACAGCTAATGAGTTAAAAGTTAAAACTATAGTAAGCACAGCAAGCAGGGATTAGAAACCTACATCTTCTTACCTCCTTCTCATTACACATCGGGATCTGCACCAACACCATTGGATAATCCTCCAAATGCACGTTCTCCAAATCCTGCGTATACTCCATTTGCGCAACGGGCTTCAATCCTCGAATTTTGATCCAGAAACATCCAAGCACCATTAGCACTCGATCCAGCGATTGAACCAAGAATAGGACAACGCAGACATTGGTCAAAGTCTGCAGCACCGGGGCCAAATAGTTAGTCCTGACCTGGAGCCAATTGGCGTAAACAATCTCGACAAGATCCACGAGCTCGGCGGAAGAAGACCTGACAGTGGGCGGAGTAAAATGCCAGCCCTTGAAGTAAGCAACGAGCTCGAGCAGCAGGAGGAGAAGGACTAGGGCCAAGAAGGCCTTGATAGGGCGGTAGAGGCGAGGGGAGGGGGTCTCGGAGGGGGTGACGGAGGAGGTGAGGCGACGGTTGGCGGTTCGGAGGAGGGAGAGGAAGGCATGGGAGAAGTAGGCGAAGTAATGGGCGAATTGGTGGAAGCGCAAGAGGCAGACCCAAGAGAGTTGGCGGACGGTGCGAGCGCGGTGGTCCTTGTCGACGACGAGGGGATCGGCGCCGCGGATGTCGAGGATAAGGCGGTGGTGAGGGTTATGATCAATAGATTGGTCGAGGAGGAAAAGGTGGTGGTTGGGGTCCTCTCTCTGCTTGTTCCACCATTCCTGAAATTCATAGTTTGGAGGGCGAGACATAAATAGAAGAGAGACAGGAGGAGGAGGAGGAGGAGATGCGTCGTGATGGTGGGTAGAGATAGATTAGATAAGATAGATGGAGATGGAGATGAAGATGGAAGGATGGATGGGATGTAGTTTCTCTCACTCTCTGTTTTGTGACTCTGTCCGGCGGTCGTGTCTGGGATTGATGTGCATGTGTGTTGTTTTGTTGGGGTGGGCGTTGGGGGTTGTCAATGAATCATCGTCATCATGGTGGTGGTGGTGGTGGTAGAGTGATCCGGAGAGGTGGAGGGAGGGGAACAATGCGGAAGCGCCACCCGAATTAGCGGAGGAGGAGGAAGGGGGGGGGGGGGGGGGGGGGGGGTTGCGAATGCCCATACACTGCAAGAGGGAGAGGAGGAGCAAGCCATGTGCGCAAATGCTAAGGTTTTCTTTTTCCCCATCACGCCAGAGAGAGAGAGAGAGAGAGTCCTGCCCACGCGCGAGCACAGGCAGCTCATGACGGGGGGCGGGGATTCGCGTGTGTGTGTAGCAGAAAGCGCGTTAACGGGGGTGCATCCTTTTCCATCACCGGGCTGGCTAGGGGAGGGAGGGTAGAGAATTGAACTTTTAAGGGAAACTGGGGAAGGGAGGGATGCAACGGCAACGGCAACGGCGTCAGCGTCAACGTCCAACTAGCATTTCCATTTGCACACAGTGTCGAGGCCCAAAGCCCGCTTGCTTGTACTTGTCCAAGCCCATTTCCAACTAACACAAAAGCCCATTTTACACCAGACAAAGAGTCAAAGACAGATCACTACCTCCATTGCATTTCTACCGCTCATATGCAGCCCATCTTTTACGCTGCCAATGAAATAAACCCAAACAAACATTACTGTTACCCGTGTATGTTGTTCAACGCGAGAGTGTGGAGGGAGTGGAGTCCATGCCCCTTTTCTAATTTTGTTCGCATTGAGTAATATAATAAGTATTTATAGATTACTTCCTTTAATTTGTATCATCTCTATTTTACATTTGAACAAAATGAAGGGAAACTTATTTTAAAATATTAATTTTTTTATATTAAAAATAAACTTTTTGGACAAGAAAAAAGTGAAAAAAGAATAAAATTGATATGTATCTATCAATATTTTATGATGCTTAAAAAAGATAAGATATATATTTATATATCCAAATATATTACATTTTTATGTAGCTTTTTTTAAAAAAACATACAGGGTAAATTGACCTTTCACTATTTAAAATTTATTTATTTAACTCAAACACCCTTTAAATTCTAAAATTAGTTTAGTTAGTCCTTCAATTTTCTAAAAGTTAGCCACGGCACTCTCTTCATTATTGACAGCGATCATGCATTCTCTAAATTTTGAATCTTTGACCTATACATTGTCTAAATTTTTATTTTTTACCAAATTAATTCTTAAATTTTTCTAAAAGACCAAAACTAATTTAACGAAAAATAAAAACTTAAGGGGTGTTCAAGTCAGACATTCAAGGGATATATGGTTAATTTATTTAATATTATTAATAATAGATAGAGGGTAGCAACTAATTTTAAAAAATTTAAAAATTAGTTGATTTAATTTTAACATATTCTATAAGCATTATTATTATTTTCTACCTCACTATATAGTAAAATTAGTCATTTTTAAACAATTTATGGTACACTCAATTGTACCAAACACGTGGGACAAATGTTAATTATGGCATGCTCTTAGGTCCAGTTAATAAATGTTCATAGGATGCCCAGTTTGAACATCAAATTTTCTTCTTCGTGTTCATGCAAAAATACAATATGCATGATTAGGGTAATACATAAATCATAATCCGGACAAAAAGTGTCATAATGTTGGTTGGTGAGAGCAGACTTCAATCTCGCTAATTATAAACGGTCCAAAAACATATATATATATATATATAGAGAGAGAGAGAGAGAGAGAGAGAGAGAGAGAGAGAGAGATACAGTAACGGAGGAAAAATTAATTATTGGTGTGGGGGGCGGGGGGGGGGGGGGGTGTTTAAGTACTCGCTAGCTAGCTACGTTAATAACTAATTGATGATACGTACGTAGCTTGAATTGAAGAGTTAAATTGTCATAATTGTTAATTGGTTTGGTGTTAGTAGCATTGGGCCTAATTTCTTGCAAATTACTTTATTAACAAATTAATTTAATGTGCAGAAACATATGGTTACAGTCATTAAATTGCCAATAAGGTGACAAAGACGAAGTAGCCCACATCCCCTCCCTTAGAGAAAATTAATATTTAATGTCACCACAGAATCCAATAACAATTTGATCATGTGCATATGTTATATTATATGATGAATAAAATTAGTGAGAATAATTAGGGCTAAATCCTGGTTTTAAATCATGGCCAATATGCTTCAATACTGCAGTCATTACAAAGGTATTGAATGGGAATTATGCACGGACAAGATTTTGTTCCCTATATACAGTAATATACTTGTGTTTGCTGAAATCTTCACTCTCACTTCTTTTGCCATATGTTTTGATTACCGTTGTATATAGCTTAATGTCAAGCATATACTTTGGTTTTAAGCATATACTCTGTATTTTTAAACTAATTTAATTTTTGTGTAAAAAAAAAAGATAAAATGAGATGACAAAATACACGTTACACTCTATTCATGTTAAAATACATGAGTTAAATTAACTCGAAAATACAAATCTAAAATCTAAATAATAAAAAGTTTGAGTTGCTATATGAAGAAAATGTCAAAGTATTGAATGCGCTCTCTCTCTTTGGAGACGTCTTTTTTGCAAGGGTCTTCCTCACTCAATTTCATAATCTTTTATAGAAAAAATAAATCTGAGTCTGATCCACAATAAGTGCACAATAAGTGAATTTGAATCCAGACTATTCACCATTCCCAACAACCCAACTCTCACTCTATTTTGTATATTGGAATATTCCAATTTTCCCACTCATTACTAATTTCTCTCAAAACATAACCTAAGTAACTATATACGATCAAGGCAACCGGAGTAAGTTTCCATCAAAATTAAGATACATTAATTGGCATGAGTTGTCAGGCTTTGTTTGGGTTGGGATAAATGATTGAAAATGAGTTAAATCATATGGAAATTCAGGTGTGATAATGAATTGTGGAAGACATTAATTCGTTATATTATATTAAAAAAAATGAATGAATTATATATGTTATGAGATGTGAGATACGAAAAGGCCAAATTTTAGTTGAGCTGAGGGAGAGAGAAAAAGAGCATTGAAATGCATAATATAATATATGCAGAACAGAAGCAGCAAACCCGGCGGCTGCTACAGTTTGAGTTGGATAGAATGAGTTAAGTGCATGGTTGTTGAATCAAATGATGGTGGCAATGGCCCTTCAACAAATTATTAATTTTAATTATAAAGCTAGGAATAAAGAAATAAGAAAAGAAAACCCAACGTACCCAACCCCCCTTAACATTAATCATTATTTAATATCGATCTTACCCTACTACCAGTACCAGCTGCTCCTTAATTATTCTTACTATCGCCCCGCCAGCAGTGCTTTTTATTTTCATTTCAGTTTTGTCGACGTTGTGTTATCTCAGCATTTTAGTAACTTAATTTGCTCGTTTATATATATAGTTTTAAAAGTAGTTTTCTAATTAATTTTTCAAGTTAGTTGGGTGATTTAACTAACTTTTGAAAGCTAATTTTTTAAACAACAATTATTCCAAGTATTAATATATATCGTTTTTAATTACTATATATGAAAATAAACTTATATATTTGAGTAATTTTATATATTATTATAATTATCAATTTTAAAAACAAGGAAAGAGAACAGAAAAGTCACAACCATGCTAAGCAGCCTGGATAGGCATAGGCATGCATGCACCACTTTTCGTATAAAGAAGAACCTAATTGTGTATAGGGCACCTATACATGTATGGTGCATGTTTACTTTTCTTTCTTTCTTTCTTTCTTTCTTTTTCTATTTCAATGTACATACTTGCCACCCACAAAATCTTTTAAGCAAAAAATTGTTGCCGACACAGTCAATAGCTAACATTTGTAGCATAGGATGACTGTGTTATTGAGGAAAACAGCAAAATAGATTATTAAAGGTGATTAATTGAGCAGTGTTCCAAGTAATCATGATCATTGAGCTGGTAGCTATGCACCCCTATTCTCTTGCATCTTTTATAAACCCCCCCCACCAACACACTGTGTGTGTGTATATATATAAATGCTTTGAACAGGGACACCCATTTTTTGACATATAATTAAATAATCTAACGAGTTTTCCCAGTTGCAACCCACATTCTTTAGATGCCTGGAATATGTAAAAGAAAAAGAGAAAGCAAATGAGATGAGATGAGCTACCCAACTAGGGTAACGCAGATATAACCCTTTTAAATGAATAAATAAATAAACATTCCAAGCCAGAGATGCTCCACTGTAAGTATTATGCAACATTGAAGTTACTTTATAAAATTAAAGATTTAATTATTATTATTATTATTAATTAAGTTGATATATATCATATGTAATGTCCTTCCTATATTTTTTAAGTTACAGTCTGGGCATAATTTCAATCACAGAGCATTCATTGTTTGTGGGCGTGAGCAATCTTCACCGTGAAGGATCTTTAATTCCTTGTACATGCTACTGGTCACTCAGATGAGCTGTGCTTTCATGGACGGTTTGTGATTAGTTGGATTTAAAATCCATAATTACTAGTTTCCTTTGACAAACTGGAACCAAATTAAAATGAATTAAGAAAGAGGAGGATGAATGCCCCCACGGGCGTAGCACGGATGGCAGTCAAGTAACAGATTGCAGACAAAAATGCAGGTTCGAGTCATGACAGTTGCAGTATGAGAGTTTCATTCTCCTATGAGGTGGCTTCTTGTGGGCACTATGCACTGTGTCTCCTACCTGATACACCACCGTATATCATGATTAACGCCTCTCGCATGCGCGAGACAATATGTGAAGCTCTTAAGGCGAGGAAATTCACCTTTTGTAGGCAAAAGATAAACACGGCCATTGGCCACGTTTTGTGATATGATTGGCCTCTTTCTTATTTATTTATTTTGGCCTTTCCTGACAAGGCTGTCTGTGTCACCTAATCCCTTCATGTATTAAAAATCTGATGGTTTTTAACTCTTGTATGCAAAATATCATTTCGAAAGAATCTTTCTGATAATTTAAATTAGGCTAAAACGAAGCAGGGCCAATAATACAAGTATGAATAAGATAAGAAGAAAGCTGCAAGGGAGAAATCTTTTGTTAAACCCTAGAAACTGGATTTTTACTAACCACCTCTTGTGAAATGATTAATCAAAATTTTTAAGGGCATCTTTTGATGGCAGAGCTCCACTACACAGCCTTTCCTTATTCACAATAATATTTTATAAAAGGTTGATGGAGACATTAAAGCCACAGATCCAATGGGTCTAGTCAGAATCTCACCACTGCCAACCTGGGATTCTTTTGATGTTCATATATTTAACTCTTTTTTATTTCTTTGTTTTGTTTTGTTTTTGCTTAAGTTTATACTAATCAAATGAATTATATCATTGATTGGCATCTTCTGGGGGGGCACAGTGAAAAGAGAGCAGAAGCTTCCATCTCTGGCCAATCTGTGACAGTAACAGGAGCCCAGGAATTGCCAGAAATTGTGGTTGACTGAGTACTCCAGCTAGCTCAAACCAAAGTGTTCATCATAATTGAATTCAGGTTGGACTTTTAACAGAGAGGGGGGAGCCCACTAGCACAACACAACACTGCTAGCTGTTTACAGCATTATCCCGCTTAGGTACGCTATTAACAGAGCACAAGTATATATGACAATATTTTTTTATGGTAAACGTTTATGAGTGGTGAAGGAGATCACGATAAATCTTGTTGAAACTGATATATGTGCGTGTGCGCGCGCGTGTGATGATTTCAATCATCCGCAGTAGTACGACAAATGTGGAATTGGTTGGAAAAAGAAATGAAGCTACTGAAATTTTTCCTCCCTCCTTCCTACTAACAAATATGTATCTTACATGTGGCTGGCTCCCAATGCCATATATAACTACTATTCATCATAAAAAACAGATCACTTGGTTAAGGAATTGGCATTGGATGCTGTAACAAACCAGCCTCCTCCTCCCCCCCCCCCCCCCCAAAAAAAAAAAAGGAAGCCCCAATGCCTGATTAAGAGAAAATGATCAATTGTAAGAGGAAAAAAAAGGTGCCGTGCCGTGCGTCGTCTTGATTCGATCGAGCTGATCAGATTAATGAATTTCTCTCCTTCCTATGTACAGCAGCCTTCCTTTTTCTTCTGGGCCGCAAGGGTTATCACTGTTCAATCTTCATATGAGAATCAGATGTCGAGGTTCCCATTCTGGCCAAACCCCATCTGAACAATGCTTTGCAGGTCGTCTTCACACAAAGCTGGAAACTGTATTAATAATTTCGAGCAAGCTGAATTAGACGACCAAAAATTTTCCCTGGCCAATGCTTCCTCTCAATATTAATTGTTTTTAGAAATTACGTACAGGAATATTTTGGTTAAATACCTGGCCAAATTCTTCAGCCAGAGGTAATTGAGTGCAAATGTTTCGGCCTATAGGGGTGTTTATAGGGTTCACCGAGGATTGTGTCAATGCCCCATTGGTGCGAGCTTGTGGAATTTCCTGGCTCTGCTGTTGTCCAAAGAAAGGAGATGATTTTATTGGATGAGGAGGAGGAGGAGGAGGGGTCTGAAATACCTGCAATACAAAATCCGTAGGCCCAGAAAGACCAATTAATTAGGAAAATCACAGCAGGGACGGAGGGTAGATACAAGAATGCAACCGCAACTATACACACACACATATATATATATGCCTAATTATATATCCTTTACTTACATCCTTCAAGAAAAGACTGTCCAAGTTATAATCCAATCTTGGATTCACGGAAGCTAACTTCATTGATAGAAACTGCATCGAACAAAATTAGTGCCGGCTTGTCAAACAATGGAACTCAATTATGGAAGATAATAATAAAAATTTAGTCCTAATTTACCTCAACTTGACGCTGCAATGATTGCACGTAGTTTATTATTTCATCAAGCATAAGTGCTTTTCCAGTCACCTACAATTAGATTAGCAATGCCAAGTTAGATATAATATGTTCACCATTCTTCCTGGAAACATTTCAGCTCACCTTGTTGCATCCTGGAACAAGATCTTGGAGAAGCTTCATTCGTTCACTGATCTTCTCCCGTCTAACCTGGCCGTATAGAGATAGATATGCGGGCAAAGCGTTAATATGCTAACTAGACCCTGTGAAGCCGAAGAAAATTAATTTGAACTGGGATATAATTCCTACTCTTTCTGCAAGGCTATGGCTATCGGTAGCCTGGCCCCTTCTTGCTCTGACATGAATGTAGTCCTTTGGAGGCTCAGGAGCCCTTGGGTTTGCATTTACTTGATTTTGATCCTTATCCCCTGCTCCGTCAGCCAACCCTTTCGTTTCTTCCTCTGTATTTCCACAGCCATTTTCGTTCCTATTACCTCCAGTAGATTTGCATCGCTTTGAATTCGGGTTATCTTCTGTCCCTGCTACCTGGAGCAGAACAGAGTTTGTGGAATTCTCAACTGAATGAAAAAAGAAACAAATAAAATTTGGCTTTTCAGCTGAGTCTGCTTGGCAATTGAAATGAATATACCTTTGCGTCATTAGTACGCTGGGCTGTAGCAATCTCCTTGGATTTTCCTCTGGAAACTGCTTTCCTCTTCCTGTGATTCGAATCACTTGGAGTTGTTAACCCGGTTTCACCGTTTGCGTTTTGCTGAGAAACAGGGGACCCCTGATTGGAACTGCTGGGGAATTCATCGGCTAATTTACCACCGAATTTTGTGTCTGAACAATTAGTTGACCGGAACATTTCCGTTTGGGTCTGTGCAAAAGTCTTGTTTTGTTGAGTAGCCATCGGAGATCCGGATGCCCTGAGAGAAGGACTACTTGAAACTCTAGCCAGCTTGGCGCTGCCCAGGGGTGGACTAGATCTGTATTGCAATTCAGTGTTGTTGTTGTTGTTGTTGTTCAATCCCAATTGGGTCATGCGGCCATTGAAACTGTTGCTTCCGAGGGAGGAGAACTTGGCTGCCCTCTCGGCAAACCCGGGATCGCCTGAAAGTGCTGGCAGATTGGGGGACATCGGATTGCCCAAGTTTTCTTTCAGAAAAGCGCAAGAAGGGTCCATAATCGGGGGCAAATGTAGCTGCTTAGAGGGTGAACTCAAACGCGAATTGTTGGCCAGCAAGGGAGGGGGAGGAGGAGAGATGTCGGCGTAGTTGCAAATGTCGCCGAGCTTTCCAATTAGCTCCCGGATTGCTAAGCTGTTAGTGGAAGCTGGGGTAGAGGAGACCATGGGGCTGAGGGTAGAGTCGAAGTGGTGCCGTGATTTGTCGTCCCAGTTGCAGCTGTTGTTGAAGAAAGAAGCGGCAGAGGATTGGCCCGACGAGCAATTCAGGTGCGGGGCTGAGTCCCAAGTGGGAATTATAGCAGTAGTAGGCGCAGGCTCCATGTGGAATGGGGGTGGAAATGGAATGCCATCATTGATGAAGTAGCCTTTCTCCATGGTGGAACTGGTGGAAAAAGGGGGGGCAAACGAGAATGACAATGAATTTTTGAAGCTGTTGGTGGATGAAGAAGAAGAAGAAGAAGAAAGAAGAAGCAGAGGACAAGAAGTATAGTCAGTGGGTGGGGGAAAGGTTCAGCTCAATCAATATGATTGATGATGGCATTTTGATGGTGGGGGCTGGGGTGCCAGTGGTTAGCGAGGGGGAG
Organism: Diospyros lotus; assembly: GCF_014633365.1. Lineage (NCBI taxonomy): Eukaryota > Viridiplantae > Streptophyta > Magnoliopsida > Ericales > Ebenaceae > Diospyros > Diospyros lotus. The sequence goes on along the minus strand of NW_026267118.1, from coordinate 56,968 downwards.
ATTGCGTTGGGTGCTGAAAAAGCAAAATCAATCAAATGCAGAGGAGGAGGAGGGGGAAGAAGAAGAAGAAGAAGAAGAAGGGGGAGAGGCTTCGGGTTGGGTTGTGTCAAGTTATATAGCCAAACAAGAAACGGCTGGTTTGACTTTTTTTTTTTTTTTATGTTTTCTTCCTTTGTGGATGCCATTACTTTTGTCTTTCTATCTATCAGCTATGTTACTTTTTATCTCTCTCTCTCTCTCTCTCCTTCTGTCCGTAAAAAGCGGGAGGGAGAGAAAGGGTGGGGTAATGCCGGGCCTTGAACGTCAAAGCACCAAAATGTCCTTTCCCCTCTCTTGAAATTACCATCAACCGAACTCCTAGGCTCAGCTCACCGCAGCAGTCTGGACTCTTTTTTTTTTTTTGAAATTTGGGTTTTATTTTTCAACATGCTATCTATGTGCCATAAAAGAAAGAAAGAAAGAAACAATGTTACCAAAAAGTTAATTTCCAAATTAATTTTTTTAACAGAATTAATTTCACTGTTTTCAGTTAATAATATTAAAAGGGTCTCATAATATGATTAGCCTGGAAGGAAGGGGCGAGTCTCCTTGGATGAAAGTCAAAAGTAAATAATAAATTAGGAATTTATTTTGTCTTAGAGATGGAGCAGAGGGAGGCGGTTAATTTTGAATTAAACTTTGTTGTTTTCTTGCGATGAAAGAAAGCATAAAAATGAATAATAAAACCCATAAAGAAGAGAATATAATGGAATTTACAAGCTACAAAAGGATTTTTTTTTTTTTTCAAAGTGATGGGCTTGGTTGGGCTTGGAGCAGGTCAATCATTGCATTAAATTTCCAGCCCTCTCCGGTTAAACCGGTTTCTGTCGGATTCCCATAAGAAATTCGATTGACTCCCCCCTCCCTTCTTGCCAGTTGCCTGCCTGCCTGCCTCATCCCTCAACTCAACCTCCACTACTTCTAATTAATTAGTTCTAAGCATCTTAATAATTATACTATTGTTATTCTTATTATCATTATTATTGTAATCTATTAACAACGTACGTTCATCATACTATTGCCTTCCTGGAATGTTGTATATGCACACCATATATTGCTTGCTTCAATTGCCCGTGGCATGTGTCCTAGACATTGCCATTGTTTTTAACTTCCAAGCCCCAAAAGACTCCACAACCCACAAGAAGATTTTGCAACCAAGGGTCTTTATTTGACCTTAGCTTTTCTTCTTCTTCTTCTTTTTTGAAGTTGAAAAATGACATTAAGATTAGAATTAATGGGTTTATTTGAACATTCAGCAAAAAATAAAAAATGAAAAAAGAAAAAGTGATTTGAAATATAAGTAGTGTCATTAGCTAGAATGATTTTGAACTCAAATCTAAATATTTTCTACAATTAATAATTTAATTATTTGAATAAACAAATTTCAAATTCGCAAAATTATTTATTTATTAATTTTTTGTTGATTTTGCATTCAGAAAGATTTAATTTTACTATCTTATACACTTGTATAGAATTACCATTGTGATTGAACATCAGTTACTTGAGCCACATATTATATATGACGTCCGATCGAGAAGTTCAAATTTTACAAAATTTTCACCTGAGTTACGTTGGAAAAATTATCATTGCAATAAAATTTATTTGGTAGGCAATTGAAGTTGAAAGTTACCAACATGATATTTCCAAAGATGCGTGAGTAACCACTGTGACGAAAAATGATTTATAAAAAATCTTATTTGGATTCTCCCATCATATGGGCAGGATTCATCATTTAACAATTCTCTATCTCTACTACGTACGTCCTGTGTAAGAAATGGCCAAACACGGTCAATTGGGAAGTGGGAACAGGAAAAGGATGAGTTTGCTATTGCTAGGAAATACATATATATATATATATATGGTACTGCTATTACAATCTCTGCAACACAGAATAAAAGAAAACTACTGGGATATATTAACTTTTAGGAGTGTTTTCCAATGGCTAACACTAGCATGCATGTCTAGTCTTCAATTGCTATTTTTCAAGAAAACATATGCCAACGTGCATTGTTAGGACCCCTGAACCGCATGCATGGTCATTCCTTTTTTGAGAATTTCCAACCAGTAACCAGATGTATTCGACATATAAAATTGTCGTCAAATGCAATTCAAGAAGAAGAAGTAGAAGAAGAAGAAGAAGAAAGAAGAAAGAAGATATTTGCGGGATGCATTCCCGTTTTAGAAAGAAAGAAAATTTATAATAACAAGTGCGGCCGTTTCATTTTTCTTCTATTTCTAACTAATTAAATCCATTAATAATAAAGCAATTAATGTAGCTAGTGAGGGGGCTGGAAGACAGTTGCAGGCATGGTAGGTAGCCTGTGATTTCAAATCATGAGCAATTAGTCGAACCCACTACCGCTTCTTATCAGATATGATTTCAATATATAAAATGACAAATAGCTAGGTAGAAATAAATCCAAGTACCGGTAACTACACCTCCGAACCCGAACCTTTCCTTATTGTCGTTCTCCTAATAAACTTGGGCAAATCTCTGACCTAGTTAATTAGGCATTGGAGAATTTATCCTTGTACATAACTTAATTAGGGGGTACCTTTCTATTATTCTTGCTAACAATCACTTTTACCATCAAGATGCAACTTAAGACATTGCATTTCTATCATCCAAATCTACTAGTAGATTTGAGGAGCAACAATAGAAATATTTTGCATATTGCCACCCAATTACATAAGAACATGAAGTAGTCAGTTGCAAAATGGATATTTATCACAATTAAGTTCACTAAACCTAGCTAGCAATATTAATTAATGCAGTAATTGCATGAGGTCTGAATTAGGAAGATAGATATTCACGCATGCACGATTAATCGATCGTACGTCTCCCTATATATCAATTTGCAGGCAATATATAACATACACGTAGGTATATCCATGGCCATGCAAATTGCAAAACTTGTGCAGACGCATTAATTCATACAGCTTATTAATATTAATAATATATATATATGCCAACTGCGTGCTTTTGGACTCAACCCAGTCGTCCAAATACTGAATTCAAAGATCTACACAGTATATGTGCATGCATGGCTCTGACATTGCAATAATATTGCTTAGATATATATGTATTATTGCACTAAGCTTTGCCTCCTCTCTCTCTCTCTCTCTCTCTCTCTCTCTCTCTCTCGCTATATTTATATCATCATCATCAGAACTAGTTTGACAACCCTCACCAATTTATGCTCCTATATTGATATATACTTGAGTCTTGACATGACAATATATGTAATATTTGCAACAAATATATAACTAAACTGTATATGATCGATCGCTGCACTCTCTCTCTCTCTCTCTCTATATATATATATATATTTATTTATATGATAATTCGTGGTGTATATATCTGCGCATTAATATGGCCAAAATCTAACCACTACCCTTCAGGCAAATCTACCGACGACTTGTCTCTCTTTCAGACACAGACAAAGACATGACTGTTCAATCAGGTTCGGTATTTTTTTCTAACTCTTCTGATTTTGGTGTCCCAATGGAGCAACTTTAAAGATTCGAACTAAAATGTGGAAGCAATTAATGTTATAAGACTCAGTGTCCCAATTCAACCAAAATAACAAATTAAAACGTGCTCAAATTTAATTTGCAGGCCATACTAGAATACATACATATATATATATATACACACCTAGCTACTCCAATTTCATGTCGACGACTCCATTCAAAATTTCAGGTAATTACATTTGTTTCGACGTGTGGAAACAATCACCTACTAATTAGCTAGCTAGCTAGCTAATTAATTATATGGTAATTAACCGTTGTTTAATTAGCAGGATCTTGGCTCTACTAAATATATATATAATTAATTAGTTAGTACTAACATTTTGGGCGGATGATCATAAGTAGCTAGTGTGTACTGAATTAGTGTCATTTCTTAATTTTCTGTAAATATGATTGTCTTGTACGTATGTGAAACTAATCACAGATTTGAATGGAATTTTGCTTCGCGTGGTCTGTACCTTGTCCTGCAGGAACTAACAAGCATAACAATTAATCGGCAAAGGGAACCAATTGCAAGCCAAGCAAGTATATTAAAAGTGTTGCTTATCAAATGAGTTAAGAGTAAATTAATAAAACTTAACATGTAATTTCGGGCTTAATTGAAAAGGACAACCACTGTGGCTTAATTAGCAGCGAATATATATAGTCGAAATGAATATTAAATTTGTATTATTTAATCACAAGTTTGCTGGCGGAGATGAGCTTCCTTTATATTAATCATTTGTGAATAATTTATAATATGTTTATTGCTTTACGTACGTTGTTCTATTTATTAATTAAAATAATGAATTATTATTGTTACTACTGTATATTAATATTATATATGAGATGGTCGGTGTCGGTTCCTCCAAAACCAGAGCCAGAGGTTCTTCAAAGCTATGTCCCTAATTAATAAGGATAAGCTGAATCCGCCCTTCATGCATGCAAGCGAGAAAAATATATATATAAATCCGATTGACCCACACGCCCACGTTTATATATACTTGGGTCAATTTTTTACCACTTAAAAAAAAAAAAAAAAAAGCTTTTTGAGAGAATTTATCACTTCTCACCTTTTTTTCTTTATTATAAAAAAATAGATTTAAAAAAAAAGGACTTATTTATGTTGATTAACTAATAATTAGCGCTTTTAGCTAGTTAATTCGTACTTATCCATAAATAAATAAATGCATTCCTAATTACACTCTTCTTAATTTGTATTCAAATTTTTTCTCTTCAACCACTTACTTTAATTAATTAGTCTAAATCAAAATCTTATCCACGCACAACTAGAACTATAGTTGCTATTTGCATATATGATATACATAATAATTAAATTTACAGACTTTGAGAACATTATACTTTTCACAGTACTGCAATACATTATTAAATTCAGAATAATTTCGTGCATTCCTATCTAGTCTTTTTTTTTTTCCTGATCTGACATGCTACTGTGTTAGAGCATGAACATTTATTTATTGGAAAACATAATAATTTTTTTTTTTTATTGACGTCTGGTCTTTTTTTCTTTTTTCTTTTTTAATTCTTTGAGTGATGATGATAATAGCTGAATGCTCTCTCTACAAGTTATGTAGCCCACATGTCACGACAAACATTGAAAATCTGGACAGCCCAGCCCAAGTTTAAGGAAATCATATATTAATCAAGTGGGAGCTTTGGTCTTTTAAGTGTTTCGTCGGTAGCTGGAATTGGATTTGGACACATTTGCATTTGCTCTGGCATCGTGCATTCTTAATTAATTTTCTTCTCGATATTGTTTTAGATGAATGAAATTTATAATTTGAGTATCGTCCTGACTAATGATTGTGTTCTTGCAAATGTTTGTTGAGATGATCGGTATGATGCGATTATGGATGTAAATGGGTTTTTAATGAGTTTTAATTTGTTTATTATAATAAGTATAAAAATGAGAATATAAGTATAATGATTATTTGTATTTTTTCTTTAAAATAAATATGAATTTTTCTATTCAAGATAACATAATTAATTATTAATATCTGCAGATAATTTTAAAATTTAAAACCTTTAAAAATAATTATTTTTAGACACAATTATTATTATCTTAATTATTTTTATTTTCCAACTATAATATTGTTCTTAATATATTCTATCACTAATGTACCTTGAAAGGTCTATATAAATAAGAAAAACTGTTATAGTTAAAAACCAGAAATAATTAAGATAATACTAACTATTTTTTAATAATAATTAAAACATAAAATAAAAAACTATTAAATATGAATAAGATTAATTAAAACCTCACTTAAAATAAAGGCTCAAAAAGGCCAAAAAGACCTAAACCCCAAGAATAGGAAAACACCTCAAAAATTGAAAACTGCTCAAATTGTCAACAAATCTCTTTAAACTGTCTATAGTCTTGGGATGAGGGCTAACAACCAAGGCTCTAGGAGATTGAAAGGTCTCTCGAGACCTCTCATTCTCATGAGAAAGTCACAACTAATACATGAACATAGTATAAAAATTTTATTCGAAAAACTCATAATAGGTCAACCTTATCCATAAGAAGTTCAAATGCAAGTCAATCTTGAAAAATCATAGAATACTTATCCTCAAACTTCAAGTTCCTCTATAAATAGAAGAGCCTCCATTCTAAGAAAAATACGTGATAAGTTTATCTAGGCCTATAAACTCAACATATATTCATTTAATGGGCAGATTTCTACCTAATTTGGCTTAATATTTGATTATGTAGGTGCAAAGGTCATTTTGAATGATCACTTGGAGTAGAAAAGATAATTTTGATGCTTGATTGGAGCTAAACCATGCAAGGGCATGGTTGAATACTTTTGGGGGTCAATTTGAATGAACTCAAAGAGTTTTAAGAGTTAAAAAAAAAATAATTGAAAGTTGAAGAGTTGAAAGGCCGACCCATTGTGGCTTACGGCCTACCACAGCATGCATACGTGGTAAGATCACAGTATGGCACCAGTTTGGCCGAAAATTTTGTTTCAAGCCCATAATTTCAATTGAACGGGTAGGGATGGATGTCTTTCTTGTGCATGTACGACTCTAAAGGCTTAAATAGCTTTATATAAAAACATATTCTCCATGGGACAACTACTAAGTGAAGGAAAGATATCAAGTTGAAAAAGAAAAGAAGAAATTTTGAATAAACTCAAGAGTTGGGTTGTATTTTTCTTTTCTTTCTTATATCTTGGATCATGAATTCTTACTCTATTATTCTTCAATATGTTGAAATCATGTCCGGCTAGCTCTCTTGCAACCAGGGTTAACAATGGAATCTCTTTTATTTTTTGTTTAATTTGAAGTTAATCATTTTTGCTGTGTTCTTGTCTTTCAGGTTAATTGTTTATTATACTCAGATTTTGTTTTGATGCTTAATCGCCATTAAAGCGTGTTTGTTATTTATATTGCTTTTGAGATATTCAATATAAATTAGCACATGATAATAAATAATATAAGGTTCTATAATAGTTAGAGATACTATTATGTCTTGTGAAATCATTATGTGATGATCATTGAGAGCGAATGCATGTTTATAAATTCGTAGGTTGATTAAAGATAATTAATCTCATATATATGCATAGAATCGAATGACCATCGAAAGAGCCCTTCAGTTGACATAGAATTATTGATTTTCAACTTAGGGCCAGAAGTGACAAACTCGAGTAATGAATGATTAAATCATATAAATAATGACAATGAATTCATGAACCCTAGTACCTTATGTTATTGAGTTTTGAAATCAAAAGAAATGCTCTTGTGCGTCCGTATTTAGTATAAAACGTTAATAGTGATTCGTTAACCAACTATTAATAGTCTTATAAGACTATTAATAGTCTTATAATTATGTATGTGATTCGTTAAAGTTAAAAGTAATTAAAGTAGGAGTCAATAGCCAATCCTTGTAGGTTTAATATTCTATTCATCAATATATTACTTGTTACGATCTGTCCATTTACGGAATAAAATCGATCAATAATACGTCACTAATATTGATTCAAGAACTCTACAATTTCTTTAAACATTCTCAATAATTTGACTTAAGCATTGGAAAGGTCATACAAGAACTGTCTTACGCTTTCTGACAATATTATTCTTTACAATAATCTATCAACTTAAAAATAATTTCTCAATATATAAATTTTATTATTATAAGTAACCAACCACATTAACCTTTTACCATCATAGTCCGTTACATAATTCCCATAATTCGAATTTAGAAACCCAATCTTCTCGTCATCATGTTTCAAAACCAATTGGGAAGCATATGTGGGCATATGACGGATGTCCACGTTAATGGACTAGGGCAAAGAATAAACTCTCCTCAGTGATCCTTTGGGAAAAAGAGTTAGGGTTCAAAATGCCGGTGGGGTCGTCGTTCTCAGGCATGATGAACCGGCTTCTACTAGCAGCGAACACCACCAGTCCACCACCTAGACTTCCCCTGTCTGTCCGATCAAATCCACGTCTTTTTTGAAAAGGATGCAGCTGGCGGTAGTGATCAATCGCAGGAATACTATTCGGATTCTAAGCGTAATCCTTTTATAACCGGTTCCACGGACAACGTGATGAAAAAAGACCTCGTAATTAATCCAGCTCTGTTCATGATCAAGGATTCCTTCAGAAATGTGCTCTTGGCTCATCTTTCCAAAGTTGTGGTGCTATTTTTATTAAGTTCAACTGTTGCGAGCTATAGCAAGCCGTTTTTTCTTCGCAACATCATGGCTTCTCTTTGAGAATCAGGCTACAAAGTGACAATTTTCAAAACCAAGTGGGAAAGCTCTGTTGAACTCATTTCCAGTAACTAAGAGTTCATCGACGTTATCGTGCATTCTAACCACTACTTGATCGACCTATAATTTGCCGGAGAGTTCGAGATCCTGGGCAACACTATAAGGGTCCATTACAAACCTTGCCTAGAATATTTGTCAGGCTCGATCGGGAGAAGCGAAGAATTAAAGAGGATCATAAAGCTCCATGAGCAACGCAACGAAATGGTCTCTGAAGAGTAGAGGTCTCAGCTTCCCTCCGTACATGGAGAAGGAACCCTTACATGCAGAACAAGTGGCTTGGCCCCTACAGCCGGAGCCAACCCAACTCCTCGTCCGTTGCCCCGTCAAGTTTCGCAGTCAAGTGATGCTGGGTTGTGGGGTTCGATGCCATTAACGATGATTTGTTTGTTAATGAACATTAATTAATATGCATTTTTCCTGATGAGATGATAAGCGGCAAATCTATATCAGGTACTATAGTAGTAAATCACAATTCTCGTGTAAAAGTGTTTTTGTGTTATCTTATCACATCCAAACAGCTCTTTGATGTGAACGTTCAGTCGGATGCATGCTTATCCTGGATACATTAATCCGTAATTGATTTGGAAGGCTATGGGCATGACCAAGGAAAAAATGAAAGTCCATAATCCATTTATGGAGCAGGTTCAGGATGACCGGACACTGCACGCTACGCTAATGCCATAGATAAATTTTTGGATCCATTAATATGTTAGCATATGGGTACATTCATTCCTATAAATAATGCGTTATATATCTATATAATAAGGGAGAATAATTTTTTGAAAATGTATAAAATGTATTAGACACATTTTGTTTGTATAACTGAGATGAATTTTAAATGTATATATAAATGGTTGACATTAATGGATGAATTTTAAATATATATACATTAATTAATAATGTGATTGATGGAGATAAGAATTAATTAATAATGTGATTAATGGAGAAAGATGAGGAGATAACTATACAGGCGCAATGAGGAGATTTCCCTCTCTCCTACTCCCTCACTCACTGCCCCTCTCTCTCTCACACAGACCCAAACACCCACATCGTCGTCACCCCTTTCTCTGCCGTTCACTGTTGCGGCCATTGATTAACCATTATTGGCTGCTCCAAGATATTCAAATCTCAGAGGTATGTGATTTTTGCTGTATTTTGTTGCTGTTATCAGATGTTTGTTGTGTATTTTTTGTTGTTGGATTTGTTGTTTCTTTTGTTGTTTATGGTCGTTGCGAATAGAAATTTTAACTGTTGTGATTTGATGATCTTTGCTGTGATTTGTTTTGTTGCTGTCAACTAATTTTTTATGTGTTCTTTGTTATTGGATTTTTGCTGCGTTTTGTGTTGATGTGATTTTTGCTATTCACAGATTTTGGCTATGATTTTTGTTATTGGATTTGTTGTAATATTTTTTGTTTAGGATTGCTAAGAATAGAAATTTTAGTTACTATGATTTGTTGATTTTTGTTGTGAACAGAATTTAAGAAAATTTCTGTTGGGTATAGTTCCAGATATGCCATGTGTTTTTCCAGGTTGTTGATCTTTCAAGTTGGGTATATTCTTTGGTCAAAATATGCTTACTCATGTTTAACATCATAGGAGGGATTGAGAATTATAAATCTTGACTATTGAATTAGTTTTTTAAAAAAAATTAAGGAGTCCAATTTTAATTGAACCTATTAGCATTAGACATTGGATTTCTCATGGAGTGAATTGAAACCCCCAACTCCAAGCTGTATTATTTCTTGCATTAAATTCAGTCCTTATATTGAAAGTAAAATTGTAACAAAAAATTTGTGTCAAATTCTATTCCTAATTTTGTGAGATGCTATTCAGTCTTTATAGTAGCCAATGTCATATTTTTGGGAAATGTTGTCAATAACTCCTTTGTGCCCTTCATGTTTTAACTTAGATCCTATTAAAGGGGTTGCAGACAATGTATTCCATATAGTTGAGAGTGACAATTATGCCCAAATTTCCAACGTGTAGCACCTTTCTCTGCATACATATAGAGACTGAAAAATGTATTCCATATAGTTGAGAGTGACAATTATGCCCAAATTTCCAACGTGTAGCACCTTTCTCTGCATACATATAGAGACTGAAAACCCTTATTCTATACTTAGATTCTCCAGAAAAGGTCTGGAATGTATTAGAGACATATTTTGTTTGTATGTATTTTACATTTTATTATAAAAAAAATTATACCATTCAAATGTAATATATTTACTGTGTGATTCTAAAAAGAAAATGATTGTTTTAACATTTATGTGTAATATAGTAAGAGAGTTTATATTTTCTTTTTCTTTTTTTTGTGGCACCTTTTTAAGGGACTATAATATTCTATATTGTATTTCAAAAAATTATGATGAATGTATATGTGTGTGTATTACTTTAGTTGTCTTCATGAAATAATTATTCATTATTGCTTATAAAATGACTTTTGCTATTAGTTGATTTTTTTTTGCATAAATTTATATTTGGACTTTCCAAGTGATAAATAGTGAACTTCAAAATATTTATGATTATAATGGATTTTGATTTTGGTTTTAATTTTATTTCTATAAAATTGAAGTGAGTTAAGAAAGATAAGAGTTCAAATTTGGACAATTGTTGTACTTCGATTTTAATTTTAGCATTTTAATGTGATTGTTAAAATATTTCTATTCTAAACATTGAGTTGGCCTTTTATCATTTTGGTTTATATTTTTTTCTTCTCCTCTTGATTGTAATCCGTTAAGTATTTTCTATTCATGACACTTATTTATTTAAATAAAATATTAAATTTTATTATCTGATTTGATAATAACTAATTTGGAAATAACATTTTATTGCCAATGAAATCCATGTTAACTTTTAGTATTGCTATTTTTTTGTTTCTTGATGTCTAAAATTATATAACCAAACATTTTTATCTTGAAGTACAACAGTTATGGACAATATCACTGTTTTTGGTCAAGTAATTTTTTTTTTATTCATATAAATTTAAGTACATCTATTCTAAACATTGAGTTGGCCTTTTATCATTTTGGTTTATATTTTTTTTCTTCTCCTCTTGATTGTAACTCGTTAAGTATTTTCTATCCATGACACTTATTTATTTAAATAAAATATTAAATTTTATTATCTGATTTGGTAGTAACTGATTTGGAAATAACATTTTATTGCCAATGAAATCTATCTTAACTTTTAGTATTGCTAATTTTTTATTTCTTGGTGTCTAAAATTATATAACCAAACATTTTTAAGTTGAAATACAACAGTTATGGACAATATCACTATTTTTGGTCAAGTAAGTTTTTTTTATTCATATAAATTTAAGTACCTCTCTTATAATGTAAGGCTTATTTAAAAAAAAAAAAAACTTATCATATCTAATTTTCTTCTAATAAAATGTTTTTTTTTCCCTCATACTTTATAGGTGAATGGAGACCTGCAACGAATCGTAATATCAACTCCATTTACTAATTTTTTTATTTATGAGTATAAAGTTTTATTTATCACTCTAAAGTGTTTGTATTTATAAGTTCGATTTTTTCAACAAAAAAATATTAACGTTGTTATCCGCGATAAGTGTGACCTTAATACTATTCGCATTCATGAGGTGAGCTTAAAAGTCACTTGAACATTGGATACGCATTTTCTACATATTTTTTATAGGCAAAGGCAAAGGAAAAAGACAAAACAATATGAAAGGAAACAGAAAAGGCTATCTCTTCTAGCAAAGGAAAAGAAAATGCACATCACGTGGTATGGTTTCTCAACAATTTTTAAAAGTTTCGTTTCCTTCTTTTATATTATGTGAAATATTTTTTTGAAGCATGTTAAAGTAAGCATTAATCTAAATTTTAATATTTTTGTCTATTTGTATGAACACATGTTGTATTTACAACATAGTATAATAAAAATATAAAAGAAGAAAACAAATATGTGATGAAAAGGAAACTACATAATATAATTTTTTTTAATTTTTATTTTTCTTATAAGAAGTTCTTAAGGAAATAAGAAAAAGACAAAAATAAAATTTAATATAATGGAAAGAACAAAAAGAGTGAAAAGGAAATCAGAAAACATTACACGATAATATTCACATTTTACGTACCCAATGATCTAATATTTACCTTTTCAACGTACATTTTATAAAGAGATGGATAGTGTCTTTAAACCAACAAGTGCATAGTGAGTTTGCAGTTTTGCATACTTAATGTGTTTTTAAATTATTTTTTTTTCTCTTTTTAAATTTCATGAATACATGCATTGGTTCTTATGTGACTAACAAGTCAACCAAGTGAAGAGAAAAAGTTAGTTAAAAACAAGAAAAAATACATGATGAAAGGGAAGCAAGAAAGGGGATAATCTTCACATTTTATACAACTACTTATATAATATTCTCATTTTAGGCACACAATAATAATGTGTTATCAAAAGCTACATTAGCCCAACGTGCACAGTGAGAACTTGAAAAAAAATCAAAAGTCATGTTCTACATACTGTCCGTCTATTCTATCTAGCAAGTGGACGGATCGTGACAAGTAATATAGTGATGAATAAAGTGTCGTACCCACGAGGACTAACTTTTAACGTTTACTATAACTGATTTATTAACCTAACACACAAATTGGTATAGCTATTAACAATGACTTCAACTGTAATAAAAACTAATTTACTAATAAAAGATGCAACTAAAACAATTTTTTTGATTCAAAACTCACAAGAATAAGGCACTAGGGTTTGTAAATCTACCGTCGGCCTTCTATGATTTAATTGTTCATTACTCGGATCTTGCTATTCCTTATCTTAGGTTGAAAATCGATGATCCAATTACAACCAAAAGCCTCTCTCTAGTCAACCTTCAAACATATAAACATACATTCAATCACGACAATCATCACAAAATGATTTCACAGGGCATAACGGTATCTCTACCTATTATAGGACCCTACGTTGTTTGTTACCATATCTAATTTATATTGAATCTCTCGAAAGCAATACAAATCACAAATACATTTCAATGGTGATCAAGTATCAAAACGACATTATGAACATAACAAACAATCAACCCAAATGAATAAGAAAATAGCAAACCGAGTAACTTTAAATCAAACCATTAGAAGTCGAGGTTTCATCATTCACCTTAACTATAAACACTTAGCAATACATTCTTACAATCAAAAGAAAAAGGAAAGAGTCGGAATCCATAGTAAAGATTGAGAAATAAAAGAAAAATACAACCCAAGAGTATAGTTGTCTTCCTTCACCTCTTCAATTTTCTGTTGGCTCCTCTTCCATAAAAAACTCCCTCAAAACTCCAAGATTGAGCCTTTATATAGCCATCCCTAGGGTTTTTGAGTCGTGCTTAGTGAAAACTCTCGTTCCCCATTGAATTGGACAAAAATGGGCTGAAATCGCGCTTTGAATTGAAGTTCAAAACTCTATCACGATCCTACGGCGTATGCTTATTGCGGCAAACCAATGAGCTCCAGAAAATAATTCTTAAAGTAGTCTTACAACGGTATGCATACCGCTGTAAGACCGTGAGCTCCAGAATTTAACTTTTACAGCGGTCCTATAGCGGAATGCATACCGTTGTAGACCACTAGAGTTCTTCATTTGCCTCTCTCTTCTTCGCTTTTCATTTTTCGCTCTTGTTCCACTTTCACTTTCTCCACCTCATTTCGAGTTAGTAGCTAACCATGCCTTCAAGTTTAATTTTTTCTCCTATCATGAACCGAAATCGTTTCTTTGTGTTGCGTGTTCACTTTGCATGTGATGTGTACCTATATTGACAATATTGAGCCCAAAATGAGTAGCAATCATGTTCATTGAATAATTAAATGCTAAGCTTGAACAAATAAATAAGAGTGCAAAATATACTGATCACATACCAATTGGGACAATGCCTGCGACGAGAATGAAAAATATCAAAGAAATCTATTAACTCAAGACAATTTTCTTTAACATGAAATTAGTAAACAATTGTGTTTAATTCTTGAAATATATACTCTTACTGTTACCTCTTTATTATATAGATTTTAATTTGTTCACAATCTATTTTTGTAAGCCTGCTCCTACAACCCCATCTAGAAATGTTGGTGTGGTCATCTGTGATGAGTATAATCTTAATGTTATCCGTGTTCGTGCGGTAAGTACAAAATCAAGTCAAACATTAATTATATGTATTTTATTTATATAAGATTATATAAGATTTTTTTTTTGATTTTTTGAATATTTTATTTATATTTATTAGGCAAAAAAAAATGTCAATCCAATATCTAAAGGAAAAGAAAATAAGGCTTCTTCTAATAAGAGAATGACAAATACATGTCAAGTGGTATCAGTGTATAAAATAAATTTGTTGTTTTATGTTATTTTTATAGAATAATTGTAATATTTTTTTCTATAACTTTCTATTATTTGTATGTATTTTTTAAATTTATTTATTTTTATTTTTCATAGATAAATGTGCATTTATAATGCACCATCCATAAGTTGCTACTTATATGAAAAGGATAGGAAAAATTAAAAAATATATAAAGAAATGAGAAATTAAATAAAATATATTTTTAATTCTTATTTATTTTTGTAATAAAAAACAAAATGCATAAAGAAAGAAAGAAATAAAGATAACACTATTAAAGGTATAAAAAAATAAAATAGAAAACAAAATTAAGAGAAAATAAAGAAATAAGAAGATAGTTTTATTTTAAGCACAAAATACTCACATATTTTGCACCAATGATAAAATATTTTCATTTTAGGTACAAAATGATAATGTAATATCAAAAGTTGCATTGGCTCAACGTGCACGACGAGAGTGTGAAAAAAAAATAAAAAGTCATTCTTTGAATTTCAATGCTTGCAACGAGAATAAGAGGGATTAGAAGAATGTGTTCAACTGAAACAACCTTCTTTAACATTAATTCAATGCGATCGCACTCGCATAGAGTGAGAAACAATAACTGAAGATTCTCATTCGGCACAAAAACGAACAATGGTTACCCATCATTTTACATATTCGTTTTCTATGCCAAGCACATCTTTGGCTCCACAAAAGAATCGGTAAACTACTATGTATAATCTTGAAATACATACTTTTACTCGTACCGTTTTGTTTTACAAAATTTTATTTATACACAAATGTTCATAGGTCTACTCCTATAAATTGATTTCTTCAAGAAGATCTATGCACTGATGATAAATTAGAAGATATGCCTATGAGTATATCTGTAACACCCCGCCTTCTCGGGGCATTAGGTAATGTAAGATTCCGGGGATATAAATTTTTTCCAAATAAAAACCCATCACAAAAAATCACCTCAAATGCGGAAGTTAGATTCCGTTACACCTTCTCAATATATCAACTATGAACCATTAATAAACTAAGACAAATAAATCACCTCAAATACGGAAGTTAGATCGAAACCTCAATAAATCATAACTGAACCCACTTTATTTATAACATAAAGTCAAACCAACATTTTACATGATGTCCTCAAAATAAACAACATAATTGAAACGACATAATATAAAACATTCACTAATCGCTGTCACTCTTCGGCAATTCCCTTTCCCTTCGCACTGCTGTTTTCATCTGGAACATTTGAATATTCTAGGGACATAGTCCATATTAGATGATGAATCATCTAAGTAAGAGTTCAAAACACATTTTCATAAATGAATACAAGACATGAAATAAACCAACACAACCTGAAAAACCCTAGCCCAAGAAAATCTCACAACGCTTAACCCTACCACGGGGAGAGAATAATCTCTCTAAAAGCCATGCGACCATTCCGACACACCGACACGACATGATTTTAGCTTAAAAAGGGCAAGTCAACACATCTCCTCAACATCTCGAGAACAATCATTACCAACTCTTGGCCCAGAATAATCATATCAACGTAGGAACCCGGCTCACCACATTTACAACGGAGATTATGTTTCCACTCTAAGCATCCAGAAACCACCACATAATCCCAACTCAAAATTTCACATGGACCACCTAGTCATCCTAGTGCAACTTCCCTGATCAAACAGCCTGGTATGGAAACCAATGTGGCTATCCCGACATACTCACAAGCACAAGATACCCCTATTATTCCGTCACGCCCTTGGAGAATTGTGGTTACACTATTAAGACAACATCTTAGGCTGACATCCCACATGAACAACACAATATGGACCACCTAGTCATCCTAGTGCAACTTTCTTGACCAAACGGCCCAGCACGAAAACCAAGGCAGCTATCCCAGCATGCATACCAGCACACGATACCCCTATTATTCTGTCACGCCCTTGGAGAATTATGGCTACACTATCCAGACAACATTTTAGGCTGACATTCCATATGAACAACACAAAACGCATGACAATGCCACATTTCACAATTCAATGCATCATATAAACAACATTTTATAAAATGCAATACACAAGTTCAAATATTTAGGGACGAACCTCCCTCATAAAATCAACCATCATCGGTTACCGTTTGCATGCAATAAAATCGTTTGCATAAAACCATAACACATTTAGGTAGTACCAATACCAAGTTTTAGGGTGGAAACATCCGCTGTAAACAAGTTTGGGGGAGAACCATTTACAAGTTAAAACCAAGTTTTCAGGTAGAACACTCACCTCAAACATATTTGGAATGCCTCGATCCACGTGGACGACCTTGATTTGCATGCTAAATCGCAAACACCCGAACTTATACTTAACCTCAAGCCAAGATACTCCATAAACATCAAATTTAATTAAAGAGCATAAAAATCTATTTTTCCTCAATTTTTCTTAATTTTCTCTAATTTTCTCCTAATTTTCACCTCGATAATTTAGAAATAATTATCTCCTTAAACTTTTTCCCAAACTTTTCAACATGATAAATCCTAAAATAATTCAAGAAAAATACTAGAAGAAAAATACCAGAAATACCCATTCTCAAGCGCCCTTACATGCCTAACATGTGGCTAAGCATGGAATGTGGCTTGTGCAGCTCACGCAATACCTTATATGGGTAAATGGTGTTGAAAGTGCGACTATTGATGAAATAAGAATTTAAATGCATGTGGTTGTCAAATGCATAAATGATGTATACATGTACATGTCATATATATATATTGCGTACTTACTATTTTGCACGGAGGGAAAATGGTATCCTAGAGCACCTGGCGCGGGACGAGGTGATCATAGCTTGGCAGGTTGGCTCCATATTTATTTGTGAGATTCTATTAAAATGATACACTTTTGCATGTGTTGATTTATGGCTTGAGAGCCTGTGAGATTTGATACTGACATTGAAATGATGCACTTTTGCATGTGTTGATTGATGGCTTGAGAACTTGTGAGATTTGATACTGACATCAAGATTTATACACATTTGCATAGTGGTACATGGTGGCATGATGTATTTAAATTTGAATTGATAAATTCATAAATTATTAATCTTATACATAACTGCGGAGTCCTTGATTACTCTTCTTTGTGTCATCATGTTCTTGGATTCTATTCATTATTTATTGTTTCTCGAACTTATTAAGCCTTGTGTCTCACTTGATCTTATTTGTCATTTCAAGTAAATGAAAGACTGTTATTAGGGGGCGAGTCCAGTAGGACTACAGCCTTGGAATAGTAGTGTACGGAGACGCATCCTAGTTTTGAAGATCCTTAGTAGCATTTCAATGAGGCTGGAAATGAAATGATATTATTTTGTTAAAACACTAGAGCCTCTTATTTATTTTGTATGTCCTTCGAGCCTAGTCTAATGAGATATTGGAAATGTAATCGAACCTTAATTTAGTTTCCATTGTTAGTAATGAAATGAGTTGTGGGTTTTATTATGGTTTATTCTATATCATCTCTGTGATGACCTCCTTTCGAATATCCTATGCTAGTGGGAATATTCGAGAATGGGCCCTTACATTATCAGTTATGCCCAAAGGAGTTCGTGAGCAAATTGTGAATGCATCATTAAGACACTATGTTCTATAGAAGCATGTACATATCTTAACTTTGGATTTGAATGTGCGCTTGAATCATTAAGGCCATGAAAATGCTAATTTTGCAAATTTTTTGATGGAGATAACACTACTTTAACATTTTTTCTTATTATATAAATTATTTTAAATTAATAAATTGTGTTTACAATCTTAATTTTTTATTGATTTCACTTTTTTTATATTGGGACCAATTCTCAAGAAATCGTTAACCTCCCATAAACAATACACAAATGTTAAGATGTGAATGAATTACTCTTTACAGTTTACCCACAGTTAAATATGATAGAGATGTCAATCTCAACATTTTTAACTGAACGCATAATTCTGTCTGTGCATAACGATGATATCTGTGACATTAATACTATTGTGTTGAATATCTTTCCAGGGAGATTATATACTTATCTTGTAGAAGATAAAATGTGTGAAAATAATGAAATTGATCATACCATTTCAAATAGATATTCTAATGAATATTTAAATTCATTGGATCCTCCTAGGCTGCCAACTTTTAAGTTAGAGTTGAAAGTGAGTTGCCCCATAATATTATTGAGAAACATTACATTGAAAGATGAACTATGTAATCGTACAAGATTGATGGTTACTAGGTACAACTTTAAGGACCTGCTCCTGAAAGTTTTGTAAACATAGGAGTTTCGAGAGAAAGCCCTCACAGAAATGGAGACAGATGCAAACTTAAACAAAACATCTCTAAAGAGCTTTTCATTAATATACACAACAGAAGCAGAAATCATATAGTATACATTCTTTGATGACAATATTAGGGCTCACATGCTCGCATCTCCCACAAAAACACCATGTCCAGCATAACAAGACAATATTCTTCCTAGACTCAAAACAAGACTAAACGCCCAAGAATCTTCCAGTTAGGGTACCTCTGTACACGATATCTATCATAGGGAAAACTAAGCTTGGTTGAGCCCACCCTTGACTGCCTTTCCACGCTTACCTGGAATGATGTAAAGTAAGAGTGGGTCACAAAACTCAGCAAGTATATAGAAAGAAAAGGTTAATAGGGCCAATAACTAACTTGCCCATAACCATCCCCACACATGGATATGTATCGCATATCAAGCCATGCCATGTACTGTAATGCCAAGTCATAAATGACAATGCATAAATGCACACATATGGTCCTTGGGGCCCATATAAGATACACACTGGCACCCAAGTCCTACATACAACCTGTTGTAGCCCAATATAAACTACCATAGACTTTCTAGGTATACACCAGATCATTCCCCAAAGTCTCAAAATACACCCGTGGAGTATACACCAGATCATTCCCCACTGTGCCTAAACAACTTTCATGTCCAAAGACCTTTGAGGTATACACCAGATCATTCCTTGGAGTCCCACATCCTCATCATGCAATGCAACAAGTAAAGAAATGCAAGGATTTATGCAGCATAAACGTGATGTCAAGGCCCCCATAAGAACTCACACATACGCATGCTCCATGTGCCTATGCTCATCTACAATACATAGGTTGGTACTCACAAGCCAATTGTGTCATGCCAATGCTCACACCTTTACTAAATACAAAAACATGATTCCAGATGTATGCAAACCCATAACTCAATGTCCTAATGCATCACCATGCAATGTGTGATAATAAATAAATTAAAATACAACACCACCCCAAATAGAAACCATCTGGAACCTACCTCGATAAGGTTCAACATCATTCCACGAGGAAATGTACGAAGAATAAGCCGTACTTGGCTAGCGAATACAAAATGCATCAACAATGCTCACGAAACCCCTTCTATTCTCATAAAGAATTACATCTAGAAGCATTACCATCTATCCCATCAATGGATCTCATCATACTCCAATCATACCCCAAAATAAATAATTTATCTCCCAAAAATTGGGGCAAAGCAGATCGCTCAAAACAGAAGAACTCTATATTCTAGGCCAAGATTGACTGGGTTGCTATAACCTCAAAATATAATCAAATGATCCAAGATATATTCCGAAAGAAAGCTTAATAATCCTAATTTATGGGACAAAAACAGATTTCAATTTGGATAATACCACAAGTAGTTATGCCCCGAGCACCAAAACATTGTTGGATTGGAACCAAAGATGTAGATTTCTAGCTACCAATTCATAGGGATCTAACCAGTTCAATTCTTGTACAAATAACCCCAAATCATATACCAAATCTAATATTATTGAGTCTAGTTTACAAGACTTCAAACAGTTCGTCAATCGGATATCTGTACAAAAAGTTATAGCGAAAATAGTATAGGGTGCACAGTGTAAAGTCGACTTACGAATAGTCGACTAATGAGATGATTAGTTGACTAATGAGAGGATTAGTTGATTGCTGAAAGCATTAGTTGACTGGGCCAAGACTTGATCTTCTGGGGGTCATCTAACTCACTTATTAGTCGACTATTGACCAAAATAGTCGACTATTGAATCTAGAAACGCACAGAAATAATCGGGAACACCTCAAAATCATTTAAAACTCCACCATAATCCATCCCAACTCCAAACACATCATTCCCAACAAAATATAGGATGGAACCAACCCTATTTGAAGTTCCAAACCACTCCAACCAACACAATCAAGAAATTGGGGAAATCTTACAAAGATTTTACATACAACATCTACCAAGAACCCACTTGAAGAATCATGGGGTTTTTCACCATTAATTCTCAAAACACTAAGATTAGGAAGTTTTGGGAAGGGATAGAGGAGTAGAACTTGCAACTAAACAAAAAGATAAGCAATGAAGCTTGCACACATAATCGAAAAACAAATGCAAGAAAGAACTTGCCTTATGGATTTTGATAGCCCCACCAAGCCTCCAAGTCACACAAGATTCTATCTCTTACTCCCAAAGCTTCAGATCTATGGAGAGAATGAGAGAAATTTCAAGAGGAGAAGATGAGATGTTGAAGAAGAAAGGAATGAAGATGAAGAAGAAGGAGAAGTCAAGAAAGAAGAGTGGTTCACGCTACCACCATCCCTTCCTTTTTATTCTTTCCCCATTTACCCATTTGCTCTTTAGGTTTAGCACTTATTCCCTCATGTCCCTTAGCCATTTTAATAAATGCAAATATCGTATAATTCCTTTAAATAAATCCTCTTTATGTCAATACATCGTTCTCTTCTTTTCCATTTCTCATATAATATTCTACACACATACTTTACATTGTCGTGGGTCCCATTTTCATCAAAGTTAAATCCTTGACTTTTCCACCATTTTACCTTATGTTCCAAACCAACTAAAATATCACATATAATCCTTAAAAAATAATGGCCCAAACAAAGCAAATATTTGATGCCCACAATTAACATCCAGACCCACTAACGAGTCGTTACAGCGACACTCGCATAATTGAAACTCAAATTTTAACTAGAGAAAAGTTTGGCAATTTGGCATTCATACCAAGGATATCTTTGACACCATCTTCTTTAGAAATTCCTTTCTAAATGACAAGACGTCAATTTTCAGTCCGATTGACATATGTCTTGACCATTAATAAACCTCAAGGACAATTTGTAAAATTTGTTGGGGTTGATTTGTGCATGCCAATGTTTAGCCATGGGCAAATATATGTGGCATTGTCCAGATGTACATCATTTGATCGTATAAGTATTCTCCTCCTTAAAGATAGTTTGGATTCTACTACAAATATTATTTATCCTGAAATGTTGTAGTGTTCTATGTAGATTAAATCACGTTTTATCATAAGGTAACCATGTAGATTTATTTCTATTAATTATATAACTTTTTATAAATTTTGAATTTAATAATAATTTGAAATATAGACTTTTATAGGATTGGATCGAAAAATTCATGGAGCTTAAAAGAAGAAATACGACTAGGGTTGGCAATGGTTCGGTTTGGTTTCGGTTTTTGTCAAAACCATAACCAAATCAAACTTAAATTACTAAAACCAAAACCAAACCATTATCTATTTGGTTTTAAAAATTTAAAACCATATCCAAACCGTTCGGTTTCGGTTCGGTTCCAGTTTAACCATGGTTTTTTTAGTTTAATCCATACCAACAAACAAAGACACATAGCATTCATAATTTTTTTTGATAATTTCACAACAAACAAAGATAAATTCTAATAAAGTTATATTATTCTTGCATAAAGTTACAAAACTTAATGGATATAAAGTCACATCTCTAAACCTACAATTGTTAAGATCAATAAATTAATATTTGCATAATTATATTGTAATTTAAACTAAAAAAAATTAGCTACGAAAGTTAATACCTTCATCAACAAAATTAATATATTTTTCGTAAATTGATGCATATCCATCTGAAATGAATGAGCCAACTCCATTTAACAAAATTATAAATATACAAAATAAATTAATATGAAAATGTAGTCTTAACAATAAAAAATAACTAGTAAATGAAATAAATTCACCTTTTTCCACTTCATTTGATAATCAATTTTGGGTACACATCAATGCTTCTATTGTCTTTGGATGAAGTTGATTACGATAAGGACTCACCAGTCTCCCATTAGAACTGAATATCAACTCCAAAGCAATAGTAGATACAAGAATGATTAATATATCTCTTGCAATAGTTTGTAAGGTAGGATACTTCACCCCATTCATTTTCCACCAAAGTAAAATATCAAACTGACCATTATCAACTATAACATCTTTATCCAGGTAAAAATCCAATTCAGTTCTGAAATGAGTAATTTTAGTAGTTTTCCTCTTTTTAAGAAAAGATTGATATTCATCATCAAAAGAAATGAAATTCTCTCTGGGAGTTGGAGTGACGCTCTCATCCAATGTACATTATTGGTTATTCACATCATTCACTTTGTTCTTTTTAATGTGATATTTCTCCATCAAATCATAACAAAGGTACTTGATTCTGCTAATTTGTTCATCATACTCATAAGGATAGGCCTTAGGAGAGTAAAAGTCAAGAAAAGTCATCTTATACCTAGGATCTAACACTGCAGCAACACCCATCAACTTATGAAAGAGAAAAGAATGGGAGAAGCGTTTGCAAGCAAGGCAATTGGGCTGGGGTGGGCTAGGCTCGGGTGGGCTGGGGTGGGTTGGGTTGGGTTGTATATAATATAGATATTATATATATTCGGTTTGGTTTGGTTTGGTTACCCATCATTCGGTTCGGTTTCGGTTCGGGTTTTGGTTTTGTTTTAGTGAAAACCATAACCAAACCATACCCATTGAAATAGTGTTCGGTTTTTCCCCAAACCAAACCATTATCTAGTCAAACGATTTTTAACCACGTTGACCGATTTAGTTTCGATTCGGTTCCCCACGATTTCGGTTGCAATTATCATTTCTAAATACGACTAGCTTGCTTTGATAGGGATGTAATAAGGAAATTTTAATTTCAAAGTATTTTGATATATGTATATTTTTAACAAATATACTAATTTATATATATTTTTTTGTTTCTACAAATTACCAAATTGTTGTGCATGTTCCTCGTTAGGGATACATATAAGTTGATACAAAGACTTTTTGAAAAGTAATGAGGAAGAAGTTTGGACAAACACATATTTGAAGACATGTTATTGACACATCTTTTATAAAAGCATACATATTTTGGAAAGTTTTAACCCACTATTTTAGTGTATGACAATATAATATTTATTTTTCTTACGCAGTTATAATTTGATGTCAGTAGCATTAACTGGTGTGTAATTTAATTTTAATTTCTTTTAGATTATAGAGTACTGGCTGTTGTGCATTATTTGATATTTAATTTTTTTTATATTTGATTTGTTTAGAATTGTAGAATTCAGGTTGATATTTAATTATAGAATACAGGCTAAAATTGTAGAATACAGGCTAGTATGTAAAATACAGGCTGCTTTATTATATAGATTTGTACTTTTTTTATTATTATAAAACGTTAATAAGTATATAATAACTTTAATTTATGTTTTTTGTTCAGCGTTTATAATTTTTTTATTTGCTCTTATATTTTGATTTGTAATGTTAGTGAACATTATAAATCTTATATATTTATTTATTATTTGAGTTTTGTAGAGTATTTAATACAAGAAAAATTGTTATAATTTTTTTTACAAATTTTAATATAATACGTATAAATTATAATTATATTTTAATTTTAATATTATTTACTGTGTGCATTTAAACATGGCCATTAACTAGTATTATTAAAAATATAAACGAGTTCATATGTCTAATATCACAACAAATTTGATGTGACATGTGAGTGATGAGAAGATGTGACAGCTGGTTTTAAAGTTTGTACCACGTGTTTGGGTGGATGGTTCCACGTTAGTGAATGTGGTTTTAGTTATATTTCCCTCAAAAGGCCAACTTCCAGGTTCCAACCCCCTTTCCTTGCTTCAAACCGGACGGGCTCTCACTTTTCATCATGGGTTCTAGTCTAGTCCACTGTCTCTACTAGCGTGTCCTAAGCACAAGGCCCAAGCTAAGAGACGGAGTTATTTTAATTTAAAAGAGGCCGCCTTAATTTTAATTGATTTATAAGATAATTTCAATAATAATCGACTTATATATTTTTCACAAATGATCATATCCCTTCTTCATTTGTTGCCTTGGTTATTTCCAGCAGGAGGATTGATGCTGATTTTGGGCCAGGCAGCATGGGCTAAGCTAGGCTAGGCTGTTCGATCTGGATCGAGATGGCTCGTTAAACACAACATTGGGCGTCTGTCTCCCCAAATTTCCTTGGTAGTTCAAGTTTATGTTGCACAGAAACACCTCATAGGTGTCGTTTTCTCATTTTCGAAACGTTTCAGAAACGTTTCTTATTCCCGTTTCGAACCCTATTTATGCTTATTTTTTTAAAAAAATATCCGTTTTCACGTTTCCATTTCTTATCGAAAACGTTTCCCGTTTCCGTTTCTTATCGAAAACGTTTCCCGTTTTCGTTTTCGTGCAACATAGGTTCAAGCCATGTTGCTAAGTTTGGATATACGTACATCTGCTCAAAACTATCTTCACTCTTATATAACAACTATTGTAAGAGCATCCTAATCCTCTTATTTTCTAAATTAGATGACAAGGCACTTTTATTATAGATTATTATTATTAAATTAGATGGAAACTATATTTTCAAATTAGTGTAATAATTAATGTAACTTTCCAATAATATGGTAAATTAAATTTGTTTGATTTATAAAAAAAATGAAAATAATTTGGGATCGTAAGGAAACCAATGGGTTGATTGCATAGTGTGGAGAAGAGATCCCAAGTATGTGCTGTGCTGTTTGGTGTAAGGATTATGGTACTTGTACTGAAAGGTCTAGAAAAAATTTTATCGAAAAAATTAAATTTTACTTTTAATTTTTTTTATCCTATTTTCTTTCTAAAATCCCGACCAACGCCTTTTCACTCCCTCTGTCTGTCTCTTTCACTATCTCTCCCACTCTCTCTTTGAATCCTGCTACTGCCACTTGCACCGTCCGCCATCACTGCTTGCACCGCCCGCCATCGCCCCTACCCAATCGCCCACACCACCGCCATCGAACCTCAGGGTCCTTTGAGTCGAAGCCCATTGGCGTGGCCACATGAAACACTCCAGAGCAACCTTCGATGGCCTCATCAAAGCTCTCGTCTTCGCCCAGATTTGACTTCCATAGCGTCAAGTTGGTGTCAGCATTTGGTTGTTCGCATATTCTTTCCCGCAAATAAACGGAATCGTAACAAGTAATATAATGATGAATCAAGTATCGTTCCCACAAGGATTAGCTTTTGGTCCCTACTTTAACCACTATTAACTTTAATAAGTCACACACAATTAAAAGAATACTCAATGGAAGTTTTATATAAGTTAAAACTAACTCATCAAAAGGAAAACACAAAATAATTCTTTAGGTTTTAAAAGTAAAAATCTAATGCACTAGAGTTCATGAATCCATCGTAGTTTTATAAATGGTTAAATCTTTTAGTGATCGGGTTTCATAATTTTTGCTTTGAAATGAAAATCAATGATCCTAAGTTAATCAAAAGCCTCGCTCGATGGTCAATCAAATATATGCTTACATATGAGATTAATTATCTCTAATTAATCTGTAAATATACAAACATGTATTTATTCACAATGATCATCAAAATAAGATTTCACAAGGCATAACGATATCTTCACCTATTATTGAACCTTATGTCATCTATATTGAATATCTCGAAAGCAATATAAATCACAAACACATTCTAATGGCGGCCAAGCATCACAATGGAATTAATGCATAACAAACGATCAACCCGAAAGACAAGAATATAATAAAACCCAAATACTTTTAATTAAACCAACATTGAACTAGGTTTCATCAATCACCCTAACCACAAAATACTTAGCCTAACATAGTTTCAACCAACAAAAGAAAAATAAAAACAAAGTTCATGATGTTGTAGAGAAGAAATAACAGAAAAATAAAATCAAAACCGAAGATCTTCAAGAAAATCTCCTCATTTTGCCTCCACTTCCGTCTTCTCCTTCTTTCCAAAAGCCCCTTAATCTTTCTTAAATGAGTCTTTATATAATTCTCTTTAGGTTATCGAAGTCCTGCACCTTGAAGGAGTCTATCTCTCTTTTATTTGGATTGAAACGGGCTTAAAACGAAGCTTTGAACCTTACCGCGGTCCTACCGCGGTATGCTTGTTGCTGCAGACCCGTGAGCTCTAGAAAGCAAAACTAAAAGCGGTCCTACAGCGGTATGCATTCCGCTGTAGGACCATGAGCTCCAGAAACTAAATCTTACAGTGGTATGCATGTCGCTATAAGTCCGCTAGCTTTCTTCTTTTGCTTCTTTCTTCATCATCTTCCACTTTTTGCTTGATACTCTTTTGCTTTCTTTTAATTCGGTACCCGACCATGCCTCCAAGCTTTTATTTCACTCCCATCATATGCTAAAATCACTCTTTTTGCTCCATATTCACTTTAATGCACGCTCCACATTTACATAATCATATATAGAACCAAATCAAGTAGAAATCATGCTCATTGAATGTATAAATGCTAAGTTTATAGACCAAAATAAGTGTATAACAGACACTTATCAGGCGGCTCCATCATCGGCTTCACCTTCTTCATGTTCCCTAACATTAAACGAAAAATCATCATAGAATTGTTCTCCTTATTCTAATTCTTCTTCCCTTTGATCCTGATTGAATTCTTCCCATTAATGGATTGAAACTAAACTGGTTCGTGTACTTGGGTCGCGAACGGTTGCGCGGACTGTATAGCCGCGTTGAAGAAGCCTCATGATGAGCCACGAGCCGATGAACCTCGGAAGCTCCAATGACGCATATGGTGGTTGGCGGTGGAGAAACTTCCATGGCTAAAGGCTAGAGCTAAAGTTTGGAGGTGGGAATATTCTGAACAAACATTGATAGAATTTGGGGCTGGAAATGGGGATGGTATTAGGCGAAGTAATGATTTTTCTACTCTTCCTTGAGGTTGCATTATATAAACCAATAGGGGAATGGTTTCCATTTAGAGTTGAATTACCATGTTTGTGCCCCATGGGATTTGGTCACTGATCATGAAAAATTTGCAACATCCGGATCTTCTTGAGGCCGAATAATGTATTCCATCTTGGATAGGAGATTACTTAGGATTGACTCATATGAATGTTTGCCCACAAATGCTCAATGCATCCATTATTATTCACTATCTATAGCAGTTGATGTAAGAATGATAAGTAACGGGGGAATGACATTGCAGTTTATTTGGAACCCAAGACCCTGATTTGCCATGTGATTGATTATGGACCCGATTTGGTGATTTTCCAATAAGGCGTTCAACTGCTACTGCAATTGTAGCAATTGAAACCTAAAATCATTTCACGATTACCTTAATAATTTCTGCAACAGAGGCAACATAGATTTCCAAATTGTAGGAAGTTAATTGGTTCCATTTCCTTCCCTTTCTGGGCAAATCTAGTAGTTATAACTTCTCATTTTATGTATTTTCAAGAATAGAAAGCAAAAAATATTAACAGTGGGAACACATCATCCACTTAATTATTCTTTTGAAAAGATAACAAAAGAGCCCATTTAAGAAGACAATTGCTTAAAGCCAATCGTCAAAAACAGAAAAAAAGAGGATAATTGCTTAAGCTAGCTTTTTTATTTGGTGAATGATTCAAAATCTAGGTGCCAGTGGTAGGGCTTTGGGAGGAATGGTCATCGGCAGGGGTTTCAAAGGAGTAGGGAAGTAATCCCTTCTCCCTGCAGGTGTCAATGGCTCTTTTGAACATGTCCTCTAAGCTGTACTTGAACTTGAATCCCATTCCTATTACCTTCTTCGACGAGAACGTCACACTTGGCAAGTTCTTGTCAATCCCCTCAAACTTGCAACGGCTGTGTGTGCGGGGTGAGCAGCCGGGGGGGGGGGGGGGGGGGGAGCTGTGCGAGGCAAGCGCCGGGGGAGGGGGGTGACGACGATGTGAGGCGAGCGCTGGGAGGGGGGAGGAGGGAGGAGGGGCGCAACAGCGGTGGGGAAGGGCGAATGCGATGTGAGTGGCGGCAGTGTGGGTGACCAGGTGGGGTCGGCGGCGGATGGTGCAAGGGGCAGCAACGATATTCAGGGAGAGAGTGGGAGATAATGAAAAAGGAAGAGAAGAGGAGTGAAAAGGCACTGGCGAGATTTCAGAAAGAAAATATGATAAAAATGGACTTTAGTAAATGAATCTATCTAGATAGAAAGCTATTTAATTTTTATTTTATATTATTTTAATAATATTTAATAAAATAAAAAGATAATTTTAATTTTATAAAAAATTTAAAACACACACTAAACCTTTTTCACTCATATGCTTCTCTCTTAAATTTTTTGCTTAAAACTACTACCCAACACATTAAAAGCTGCACATTTTCAAAGTAAAAAAAATAGTTATGAAAATAGCTGTAATCAATGTTTAACTTTATTCATTTTACATTTTTCTTCGATTTTATTTCATTCCATGAGTTGGCTGAATAAGAGCTTCTTAACCAAAAAATGAAAAATGAGAACGAGAGAAATTATATTGAACATAGACGTAATTTTTTAGAAGAACTCCTAAAATGTAATTATATTCATAATATATAAATAAATCAAAGTATTAATTTAAATAATTAAAAATATGTAAAAAATTATATCTCACAGTGGCCCAATCGCTTAAAACAACAAATTAATAACTAAATCATAAATTACAATATACTAGTAACAAATAACACTTTAGGGATTGATATGCTCCTAAAATGTAATTTACTATAATGTAATTTATTAAGAATAAGAATTGATATATCTTGGTTGCCTATAAATTTAAACTAAAGTATAAAATTTATAATAAATATAAATTTTAAGTTTGGGGAATAACATAATATAAATAAAAAATAACATAAAAATATATTTAATTATTTATACATAAGATAATTACAAAATACATAAAATTTTATGTTTTGTATGAATGATAAATGAGAAGAAATATAATTATATTATGATGGATATATGAATATATTTTTTTATTAAAAATAAATATTATTATATTATAATTTATAATTTGATTTTCATTTCATAACTTAAAAATTGAAACAAAACTACAAAATGATTTTTTTTTAAAATAGCAAGACAAACTATGCTCACCAAAATTTTTCAAAGTTACAAAATGAGTTCATTCTGATTTAGATGATTTTTTTATAATATATTTTTAATTTAAAAAATATATATTTAGTGAGATAAAGGCTAAATATGTTGTAGAAAGAATATGATTTTATAAAGTTGTACAAAATTATAGTTCAACCCAACTAAATCATAATTTAATAATTTGATTTGAGTATAAAAAAATTATTTAATTTAATTTAAATAAATAAAATAGTACTTTTGTAATTTATTTTTGAATTATAATATTTTATAATTTAATATTTAAATTAATATATATGTAATATATATAATATATACTATTTGGTCTCTTTGAGGATTTAACTTACATTTATAACGAATAATTTCCTAATAATTATATAGTAGTTTTTATAATGTTAATTGTATAAACACTATAAAAACTTTGAATAATAACATAATTTTGCTTTAAGTGATTCGATTGGAAGTAACTATGATTATATTGTATGTATTAGTGAATAATTATTTTATAAATAATAAAAAAATTATATATAAAAAAATAAAAATATAATCAATTTTCTTGAAAAAAAAAGTTCAAATTGTTTGCAATGAAAATTGAACCATGGACTAGGACCTTTGTTAAAATGATGTCATTGTGATGCTTGATGTATCAACAAGAAGAAAAAAATATCTAGTGAATAAATTTTCATTCTTCCCCAATCATCATTTGTAATGTTCCAATCATCGTCATCTTTTGTAATGTCTAGATCATCTTTTGTTATGCTTGCAATCACCTTTTGTAATTCTAATTAAAAATTTGACCATTTTAAAAATTAAAGATAATAGTTGGGGGTAAAAGTTTCAAATGTTTGATTTTTATATAAGTTATTGGGGAAAGACATTGTCACTCTTAGGAGTCTAAAAATTTATTAAATAAGATGAGGGATTAAATTTAAATTTTAAATTAACAAAAAAGAGATAGAATAAAATTTTTGAATTGTGACTAAAAAGAGTACTATTGGTAAATAAAATGATAAATGATATAATTATCCTAACATCAATAATTAAAATGATAAAAAAATAATTTTATCTGAATAAATTTGATCCAAATAAATTTATTATAAAAAAATTAAAATTAAAAATTAATTTTTTTGATAAAATTTTCTCTAAACTTTTATATAGTAGCATAATTCTTGGTGTATTAATAATAAATCATAATTATTATATGGGGAATAAGGAGGTAATGGGGGAGAGAGAGAGAATGACATGTCAAACGCATTGGGCCCCACCCCTACTGATAATAATACATCGTCGGTAAGTCGAGACAGCGATCCAATTCCAACCTAGCTTGTGGTTGCTGGTGGCGATGGCAAAGTGGGCGGGTTGCCACCTCACCTCGAGAGTCGAGAACGATGAATGATGAGAGTGCGATTTTGTTCACCCCCTTTAACGGGGGTAAACATAACCCTCGTTACTTTGAGGGTTAAAAATCATTTTTTTCTAACAGAGTTTAGAGTTTAGTAAAAAGAGGTAGCCTTGAATATTACCCCCCCGACGCCAGTAGTCTTTTGGGTCTCTCTCTCTCAACCTCAACCCCGTCTCTATTAGCATCTCTCTCTTTCTCTCACACCAGCAGCGGCACCGGCATCTTCACCAGCAACAACACCGGCGTCTTCACCAGCAGCAGCACTGACGTCTATAACACCCCGTCCTATACAGGCGTGTCACTGTAAGGAAATTCCCGGGGTTTTTTTTTTTTTTTTTCCTCCAAGTCCGTTTCTTGCGGCGCCGTGAGCACAATCTTCACATGCAGATGTAAACCCCGAGAGTTCCAGTCTTGCTCGTTTAATTAACAATAACATAATCATAACTGAACGAGACGATATAAACACAACGGAATACTTAAGCATCAGAATGACGTGGCCTACCATGTGTTACACATAAGATGTTTCTACACTGGTATATATATAACACCGTTACTAACAATTACAACACCGTCGAGCGATTGCTCATACATATAACATAGTAAATATCAATGCTCCCAAAATAGTACAACAACTGTCAAATAAACACCACTGGCTCACCGACCGTGTCCTCGACCTCGCAGCTGTCCCTGACTGGAACGTTGAATGTTCCAGGGGCATAACCCATGTTAGATGATAAACCATCTAAGTGAAGGCATGAAACAGTTTATACAATGCATGAAAGACACACGAGCATGGCATACTGAACGACAACATGTAAGACACGTCTAACTTGAGAGATATCCCTGATATACTTAATCCCTCGAATGCCCCGCTGTGACACCCGTTCACCTGGTTTAACGTTAATCCCTCGGGTGCACCGTCGTGACACCCGTTCACCTGGTTTAACATTATTCCCTCGAGTGCCCCAGTGTGACACCCGTTCACCTGGTTTAACATTATCCTAATCTCAAGTAGACCCCATCCTGTCCTATATGGACCCAATAATGACAAGAAATTCCACCCCAAATGATATGAAAATTCACTCGCCATGCACCAACATTTATAAGTAAAACAGTTGATGCAATGTAGCAAATGTTGACACAATGATCATAAGTAAAAAGCCTTGTAAAACAATCTAAGTCTAGGAGGGTATAACCGCTCACTAGAACCCACCACAAGCACTTAAAAACACTTCCAAGACAAGGTAAAGCTAGAATCAAACCACTCACATCGAATTGAAAAAGTCTGGATTTTACCTCGAAAAATGTGCCACACCACGAAAATTGTGTAATCCTTCTTCCAACGACCCAATTGACTCCTATTTCATCATTTAAGATCTTTGGAATCAACATTTCTATTTTTCCACAATTTTCTCTATTTTTATTTATTTTTCAAACATTTCTACTTTTAGAAATTCACTAAAAATACCTAACATCAACTTTTACAAAATATTTTTCCATGATAATTCTTAAAATAATTTTACCTAAATTCTGAAATTAAAAACACATAAAAACCCTACCTCACGCGCCCTTACGTGCCACCCCGAAGCCCTGCGAGTGGGAGCCACGCGCCACCGCACAGTCGTCTTCTCCAGCCTTCTTCTCCGGCTCCAACGACTCCTTTAGCCAAAACAACTATGGGGCCTTGAAGATCTCGATGAGGCGACCTCAATGGTACCCTCAAATGCCCGAAATGATCACCGAAAAATGCCTTAAATGGCGGTTGCAGGTCGCGGTCCGGCGGCCCTCGCTTTTCCGGCCAAGCCACTGAAACTCCACCAAACGTACACTAAACTCCTCGAAAATTTCCAGAAATGATCCTTGCAACTTGTAGAACAAAATCCTTCTAATCTCCTTGCTTGATTCTTGCCAAAACAGGCGGAATTTGATCGACTTGTGCGCCAACCCTCTCGGCCGAGAACCCCTTTTATACTCCACCTCGACCCAAATTTCCACCACCAATCGATTGCTCTTATCCCCTTAACCCTAGATCTAGCTTCCAAACCAATTAAACGAGCCCAAATCGCGAGCCTAAGCCCTCGAAAGATTCAGCCAAAACAGAAAAATCTTCCGCCATTAAAACCGGTCACGTCGCCGCCGTGCTCGGCCAATGGCCACCCCCTGAAGCTTCATCATCACCTGGAGATCATCCTAGCACCCTTATGAGAGCTTCTCGACGTCTAGAGGCAGCTGGCCGGCGACCCATGTGCGGCGGTCGCGTTCACACCATGGCATTTTTGAGAATTTGCAGTTTAGCCCCTAGTTAATTTTTAATTGCATTTTCTCCTAACCCTAAACACCCTTGAACTATCCAACACTTCCACAACGGCCCTCAAGTTCTATATTTTCCATTTCCCTTTGGAATTTCTGAAAAATTCGTCGATTTGACCTCCCTCTGATACTTTGCAAAATCTGTACTTTTGCCCGTACGCCCTTATTTGTGTACTTTTGACTTCAAACCTTTGAAAATCCCTTGATTGTGTCGAGTATTGCTTATTTGAACCATTTTGACCTTTGTTGACCTACTTGACACAGTCCCTCGCCTTCTGTTTATGTTTTGCATATTGCACTTAAGCCCGAAACTATTGTAAATTCCATTTTGATCCCATAACTTCCAAAACTTCTCTTGATATTTAATACTGGGTATTACAACATCAGTCCTCCGACGTCCCCCCAGCAACAACGTCTCTCTCTCCACCATTATTGTCTTTCTCCACCGCGTATCCTCTCCATCCATGATGTCTCTCTATTCTCACCGCTTCCTACCTTGCGTTCGACTACCATGGCCGTAGCTTACTCCCGATCCTGCGATTGCCGTTGACATCTGTTCTCGCCCTTCATCAGGAGCTCGCATCACCTATATTATTTGTTCTCGCCCTTCATCATAGTAGTGAAAGAGTGTATCCGTATGTAATTTTGTGTTTGAATGTACTTTATGTAGCTTTTGTTTATGTAAAAGAGATTATACTTTCTACTGTGAGAAGAATGTAATTATGTTTAATTTAATTTGATTTGAATTATGTTTAATTTTACTTTTCTATATATTTTGATTTGCCATCTATAAAGAGCTTGAATATTGATAGTTCATCAGAATGCTTGAAATTTTTGTTTGCATGTATAGAGTGAAAATCCATAGTTATGAGTTATGACCATAAATAGATTTTACTGTAGTTTTGAATAGAAATTATAGATTGTTGAATTTGGCATAATAGAAAATTCAAGTATGTAACTTGGCTCTTCTTAATTAACTATAAAAATTAGAAGTCCTATTCAGCATTCAAGTTTACAGCTAAGAACATTGATTCAATTGGTTTATCAGTAGAATATTAAGGAATATTCAGCATTCATGTTTATTGGAGCAGTTTCTCATAGACGGAAGCCACTGCCTTTATATGTATAGCACTACTGCTTATACTTTTGTCCTCTAAACCTGAACCCTTCTTTTCTGTTTTGACAAATTTTTTGGTTATTACGATTTTTTACTCTTTCTTGAAATATGATATGTACCCTTAAAAATTTTAATTAATATATATTTAATAAGTATCAACTAGTTAAGTAGATCTTTTAAATATTTAATAGCAATAAGGTTATATGTTATTTTATAACATATATATGTGTATAACTTACAGCAATAAGGTTGTTGTTGGTAAAGATGCTGGTGCTGCTGCTAGTGTGTGTGTAGCGACCCATAAATCGTAAATTAATTTAATTATTGATTTATTGTGTTAATTTAAATTAAATGGAGTAATAATATATCTTGTTGTTATTAATAATAAATTAATTTAGGATGTTTTAAGGAAATAGGAAATTAGGGTAATTAATTATTTATTCTAGAATAAATTTGGGAATAGGAAAAGAAAATCGAAATAAATTAAATTGTGTTATTTTTGGAAGTTTTGGGCGTTAGTGTAAATAATAAAGGGGGTGTGTGTGTAAATTTTGAAAGTTGGGAGGGGGCTGGTGCGATTTTAGAAAAAGGGACCAAAGGTCCCTTTAAATTAAATGGGGTGCGGTATATTTTGAAGGCAGTAGCTGGCGCATTGATGCTCACTACGCCATTGCATCTTTATGTGCATTGCATGGTTATTGGTAGTTATTAGTTCTCGGACGGGAGGACCGTTCCGAGGAAGCCTATGGCTCGGGTGTCGGGAGTACCGACACGAACACACAGGTGACGGGAGTACCGGCCCGGGACAGCGCGCGCAGGTTTGTTGGAGATTTATGTTGCTTCTTAGGGCAGCGGCATGTTGGTATGGGACTTGGGTGCCGTGTGTCTTTGTGTGGGCCCCAAGAACCAGAATGTGTTTTCCTTATGCTATATTGTTGTTGTTGTTGCCAAAATACAACAATTAAAATTTTGTGATGTGAGGTCTACTCAAGCTCGATGTCGGGTGAAGTTAGGTTGCCGTAAGAGATGTTGCTTCAAGGGAGATTGCCATTAGGATGCTCGCCGCAAGGATTTGCCGCTAGTTCTCGCCACTAGCTCTCGCCGCTAGTTTCACCACAAGGTTCGCCACAAGCTTCGCCACAAGATTCGCCGCTAGGTTCGCCACAAGGTCTTACCACTAGGCTTCGCCACAAGGTCTTGCCACTAGCTTCGCCACAAGGTTCGCCACAAGCTTCGCCGTTAGCTTTTGCCACTAGCTTTCGCTACTAGCTTTCGCCACTAACTCTCGCCACAAGGTCTCGCCGCTAGCTTTGCCACGAGCTTCACCACAAGCTTCACCACAAGGTCTTGCCACTAGCTTTGCCATACGATCTTGCCACTAGCTTCGCTACAAGGTTCGCCGCAAGCTTTGCCACAAGCTTTGCCGCTAACTCTTGCCACTAGCTCTTGCCGCAAGCTTTGTCACAAGCTTTGCCGCTAGGTTCGCCGCAAGACTTTTCCCTCGCCGTTAGGTTCGCCGCAAGCCTCGCCATAAGCTTCGCCGCTAGCTCTTGCCGCTAGGTTCACCGCAAGACTTTTCCCTCGCCGTTAGGTTCGCCACAAGGATTCGGCCCTATTAATGCTGAGAAAATAGGTTAGAAGGCTAGCGGGAATCTTTCCCGCAAAGGCCCTCCGATGCCAAAGTCAGTCCTGAATCCCGATGAATATTCACCAAAAAATAGTCAAAGTGTATTCAAAGTGATAAGATTTTCTGAAGTTTCAGGTCCCCATTAATGTCTTGTAGTTGGGTATTTATAGGGCACGATTCTCAAGAGTGGGTGGTGTTGACACGTGGCGTTTGATAGATGGGACAACTTCAACGAAGAAGGGGGATTACCACGAACCTGCTGCGAGGCAACTTGTGGCAGGGTGCCGCGAGGCTAGCCCTCGCGGCCAGCCAACAAATGGCATCAAGGCTGGCAGCCTTGTGGCCAACCAATAAGCGGCCGCAAGGCTGAGCCTTGCGGCCTGCCATTAAGCGGCCGCAAGGCATCAGCCTTGCAGCCAGCCAATCAGCGACCGCAAGGCTGAGCCTTGCGGCCATCATTTGTGAGGCCTGCCATTAAGTGGCTACAAGCCTTGTGGCCATCCTCCAAATTGCTTTTTATTTTTATCCTTTTTTGACCCCTCTTTTTTCCATGGGACCACCATTGCCCCCTACTCTTCTGTTTTGTCTTTTAGACAAAATTAAAGAGTAAAAAATATTATCCAGGGAGTCGGGTCTAGCACCTTGCCCTAACCAAGTGTTTCAGAATGCCCAAAAAGATCTTACCTCGACCAGGGGTTGAAGTACCAAATTATCTCTGGGCAACCATACCCCTAGTAGATAGACTTCATTGTGGAATTCTTGTCGGATGTCCGAGCTTGCCGAGAGGTCTAGGCGTCGGATCAACTAAGGAGTCGAGTCTAGCTCGGGAGCATAGCACCGAACTCAGTCAATGGATCCCGACGAGCCCACGGGCACAGTCTCCGGAGCATCCGATGATACCATGATGGGTCATAGTGCTTTGGCTATTGTGTTCTCTATGTCCGTCTTTCAGGGTTAGCCTGTTTCAGGGAATTCGGGTTTGACCAGTTATTCGGCATGAGATTCCGGCCAGATATCCAAGTTTACCGGGAGACCTAGGCGCCAGATCTACCAAGGAGTTGGGTTTAGCCAAAAAGGCATAGCACCTAACTCAAGCGAGGGATCTGGGTGAGTATGCGGGCATAGGCATCGGATGTTCTAGTGATCCCGGACCAACTCGTGGTTATAGGTACCAGATTCCAACTGGATGGTTCAACTCTGATAAGCGGGGTCATGACAGAGTTGTCACAGGGTCGTTGTCTTTTCATGCCTTCCTTTGGCCAGTCTACCTCAGGGGATCTGGGTTTGGCCAGTGGCCAGGCGCAAGATTCCTACCAGGCATCCAAGTTTTCCGGGAGACCTAGGCGTCAGATCAACCAAGGAGTCGGGTCTAGCCAAAAAGGCATAGCACCGAACTCAAACGAGGGATCCGGGTGAGTCTGCGGGCATAGGCATCAGATCCTCTAGTGATCCCGGGCCAGCTCGTGGTCATCGGCACCAGATTGCCACTAGGCGACTTGACCTTCGGGAGCGGTCTTATGCTGGAACTATCAGGTGATCACTTCACTTCTTTTCCGCCTTCCTAGGACCAGTCTACCTCATGGAATCTAGGTTTGGCCAGTGGTCCAGCACGAGATTCCTACCAGATATTCGAGTTTGCCGGAAGACCTAGGCGCCAGATCAACCAAGAAGTCGGGTTTAGCCAAAAAAGCATAGCACCGAAGTCAAACGAGGGATCCGGGTGAGTCTGCGGGCATAGGCATCGGATGTTCTGGTGATCCTGGGCCAAACCGTGGTCATCGGCACCAGATTGCCACTAGGCGACTTGACCTATTGGAAGCCAGCTGTGCTTGAGCCGCCATACTTGCATGACACATACAAATAATCTGAGCTCATGCAGATTTTACGTGGTTCGGCTTATAGTTTTGCCTACCCCACGGGAATATATGGAATATATTCTTTTATTTATCAGGGGATGTTATTACAATATAGACGAGTGGGTCGAACATTTAAGCTTAGATATAAGGAGATTTGGCTGTTGGATTTTGCTGATTTTTGGTTATGTTGGTTAATGGGCCCTTGGGTATCGGGTGATTGCCTTTAATCGTAGAAAACCACCGGCCATGGTAGCCGATGGCGACTAGCAGTGCATTTTCCACTTGTGGCCAAAAATTAAAAATTAGATTTACAAAAATTCAATTATTAAATATGACGTATTTTCGTGTATGTTAATTAGGGGTGTGCATTCGGTTTAATCAAACTGAACCGGCCGATTTTCAGCAAACCAAACTGAATCGACTCTAAGTGTATACCTGAACCGAACCCTAAGCTAACTGAAATAACCAAAACCGATCAAACCAATTTTAAACTTGGGCTAACCGAACCGATAATCGAACTAGAAAAACCTACCTAAAACCGAATTAAACCGAACCGAATTTAAACGAAAATCGAGCTAACCGAACTGAATTTAAACAAAAACCGAGATACCCGAACCGAAAACCCACCCAAAACCAAACCAAACAAAGCTAAACAAAAGAGAAAAAAAGTTAAATTATAAACATAAACATATAAATCAGTGCTATTAAACAATAAGGCCTGCATAATAATCAGTGCTATTGTTCTTTCAGTACAATTTAGAAGTTTTTTCACAACATTGATAACAATTGAGAACTAGTAATTCCATAAAGCCTTGCCAAATAACTATGCTTCCTTGGCAGATTTAGAAAATAGTATTGAAATAAGTTACTCAATAATTTTCCATGGACCACTAACAATGAGATGAATCCAGTAAAGCCAAGAAAAAAGAAGGACCTGATAAATGATTGTTGTTTTGTACCTATCTTGTGATAGCTAGACAATAATAATTCCTTTCTACAACGCCCTTTAAAACAACAGGCTCCAAAGTGAAAGTATGAATCAAATCTCTCTGAGTCTCTGCCATGGAAAAAATATGCAGTTCATACCCCAAAAGGCCCAAACTACATTCAAACAACATGAACATTTCATTATCATACCGTCAATTAAAACATTAATCACAATAAAAAATAATCAGAAAGCCAATCATAAGAAAATGCAATGGCAGTTCATGTTATGGTGCTATAACCATTAATCACAATAAAAAACAAAAAAAACACTGTGAGCAATTTAATTTGAAATGTCAGAGACTCAGAGGCATAAAGAAAATAAGGAATGAGCAATTATCAATCATTTGTTCACTGTGGGCAATTCACATACATGAGATAAAAAAAAAAAAGCATTATGGTCAATTATCAATCATTTGTTCATTGATCATATAATTACATTGATAAGCATCTTAGTATTTATAGCATTAAGCAAAGCAATATTATTAGGGAATAAATTAATCAAGATAATGAATGGTTATGACATTTGTCGAAGTTTAGCTAAAGCCAAGAAAAAGCATCATAAAAACCAGTCATCATGACTTCACTAAATAAAATTTGACTAGGTCATGCACCAATTCCATCTTCAAATAATTGACAGATGCATGTTTTGCTAGCTATAACAGAATGAGCAAGTCTTCTCCACATAAAATGCAACAATAAGCCTAATACCACTACATCTCATCTTTAAAGCAAGAAATGGAGGATGAAAAGCAGTAAATCAAGTGCATACAAATTCTAAGAAATAGGAAAAACATGGAAAATGTTCAATTTAGCAACTGTACTACTATTGCCACATGAAACTATTATGGACGAACATATATACTTATTTACAAAAACTAAAATATATACAACTAGAAAGTAGAAAACATATATACTTACAAATGCGACTAATCTTCAAAATCAAAAATTTAAATTTCCATATTGGACGTTGAGCTGCTGCTGTTTATGATAACCTTTGACAATTCTAAAATCATTATGCAAAATGAATTAGTTAATATCAAAATAACATGTATTGAACTAACTCTTAAATAAATTTAAAAAAGAGTAACACTGAGTTTTACCTTCTTCAAGTTGTTCAACATGCTCCAAGTCTTCTTCAACACTTATTGGGGTGGTAGATGACCGAAGCCAATCTTGGATACAAATCAAACTTTCAACCACTTTAGGAGATAAAGAGCTCCTAAATGGATCAAGTACTCGACCCCTAGTGCTAAATGCAGACTCAGACGCAATAGTAGAAACTTGAATTGCCAATACATCTCGAGCCATTGAAGACAGAATAGGAAACCTATGACAATTTGCTTTCCACCATTTCAAAATGTTGAATTCTTTAGCTGGAGGCTCACACACTTCACTGAAATACTTATCCAATTTCAAAGGCACAATTGTAGGTCCACTACCACCGCCACACTTATGTTTTTTAAAGCGAGAAAAAAATGGATTTTCATAATCGTCCTCATCATCCGCCACAATAGTTTGAGTAGACACTTCAGATGGTTCTCCAACATCACCTCGAGGTCCCAACCTTTTCTTATAATCCTCGTATAAAGCATGTAGGGAATTTTTTAATA
Organism: Diospyros lotus; assembly: GCF_014633365.1. Lineage (NCBI taxonomy): Eukaryota > Viridiplantae > Streptophyta > Magnoliopsida > Ericales > Ebenaceae > Diospyros > Diospyros lotus. Next base: position 16,102 of record NW_026267118.1, on the reverse strand, counting down.
ACAAAACTACACCAACTCCTCTCTCACCCTGATACATCTCTTTCAGTACATATTCCATATATTCTAACTTGTATCTCGAATCAAGCACCACAGCACTATAAATTAAGTGATTTGTTTTGTACAGATCCCCCCAATATTTATCAAACTTTTCTTTCATTTTTATCCCATTTCCACCATTTCAAAATCGTCACTCTCCAACCACCCTTGTAAGAGATAATGCATCTTACCAAGCTCATGAAAAAATGTGTTTGAGGTGACATATGATGAACCCGATACTCGCAAAGTTAGCTCATAAAAATGTTTCAACACTTTGACAAAAAGTCTGACCTTATTCCAATCCTCTGACTTCGGTCTCCCATCAATAGTAATAACTTGGTTCAAATCAGTATTCCAATTACTTGTACTAAGATCAAGTTTAAAACAAGGATCTTCTTCATCAAATCTCTCAAAAGCCCTCTCAAACTTTTGAGCGGTCTCTAACATCAAGTAGGTGGAGTTCCATCTAGTTGCAACGTCCAATGATAACAAGCCCTTACATTCAATTTTTTCCATTTCATCACATTGTTTGAATTTTCTCAATCATGCTGGGGATTGTCTAACATATCTCACTGCATCCCTAACTCTTGTTATCGATTCATTTAGGTCTTTCAACCCATTTTGTACAACTAGATTTATAATGTGAGCCACACACCTCATATGCAAATATTGCCTATTCATAATGCTAGTATCCTATTTTGCCATTTTTTTCTTGAAATTAGCCATAATAACATCATTTGAACTAGCATTATCCATTGTCAAAGTAAAAACTCTATCAAGTTTCCATCCCGTGAGACATTTCTCAATTGCCATAGCAATGACATCACCCTTATGACTAGATATTGGACAAAAGTTTAATATTTTTTTCTTCAAAATCCAAGTATTGTCAATACAGTGCGATGTCAAACACATATAGTTAATCCTTTGAATTGAAATCCAAGTGTCAGTGGTTAAGCAAACTCTTTGACAAGAATTTTTTAACTCATTCATCATGTTCAACCTTTCTTCTTTGAATAACTCAAAACAATCACGCATCATAGTCGAACGTGAAGGAAATCGAAATTTTGGACAATTAACATTCACAAAGTGTCTAAACCCCTCACGCTCAACAAACTTGAAAGGTAACTCATCCACTATCAACATACGACCTAAAGCCTTTCTTGTGAGTGATCGGGCTATCGAACACCGATAGATTAGATGAATAATGATTTTGATTTGCAGCAAGGGTGCAACCCAAAGTCGTCTCCCAACGAACCTCAAACGGATCTGTCAAAACAAGACTAAACCGGGGGGGGGATTTGGTGAAAAACAGAAAACAAAATAAACACGAAGACAGTAAACCGAGATGCAACCAGTTGCAACCTTTCCTCCCTACCCGGTTATCATCATCCACCATATAAAGAACCTATTTATCTTTAATCCCCAGATCTAACAAAATATGCTTGACAATCGCCGAAGACTAAATCAAAACAAATATAAAAATCATAGAAGATCTTCTTGATCAATATACAAGTTTCAATTTCTTTTAGCACACAGATCTAAAACCGACATGAACAATCGCCCACTAAGTTTATGTTGTTTCTTGCAAACCAATACCCCAATCGAGCCTATTAGTCAAATCTACCCAAGCATCATGCATGCATTCATACGATCGCATAAAATACATACACACTTGATAAGAATCAAAGAAACAAAACCATAAGATTAAAGATGAAAACAGATATACAAAAACGTCCAAAGATTCAAACCAGATAAGGAGTATGGCATGCAACCAGTTACAAAATCCTTAACCTTCCATCTTGACAAGAACAATGGAGAAAAAGGAAAATCGGCTACTGTTCACGTGAGAAAAGAAGCTCCCTAAAATCGACCACTTAATGTGCTTAAATAGAGCTTAGGGAGGAAACCCTAGGTTACCGCCACTTCACAGCCGATTTCGAATAGGATAACATGCGTTCTGGGCTTCGGCCCCTTCATAAAAATTGTGAATCAGGAAGATTAGATAAATTTGGGATTTTAAATCACTTGATTTGGACATCAGAAGCTCAAGTTATGGCCTTTTAAAGATTCTATGTTTGTGCAGAATTCTAATCCAATTAGGATTTGGCCCAGCTTTTCAGCCCTAACTTGAAGCAATATTTGGAGGCCTAAACGAACTCGGATTTGGACAAATCATACCATTATGGAAATCCCAAGAAGTCCTCTACAATATCTCTGAAGACATCATTCACGTTCTGGGATTATAACTTGGCCAAAAACTCGAAAGAAGAACAGAAGGTCAAATCTGTGAGCACACTTTTGCTTCTTTGTCTCCAATCTCCTTGTTTCCCTTCTTGCCATCAAAATTCCTCATGACCCAGGAAGCCCTAATCTGTCCAAAATAAGATAAAATAGTGTGAAGCCCAATTCCTATAAAATAAAATAAAACAAAATCAAGATGAAAAAAATGACACAACTAACGTGAAAAAAGACTAAATATGAGGGCTAAATAATATGAAAATATGCGCTCTATCAGTGAGCACTTGATCAAATTTTCAATTAACCACTGAAGCAACATTATCACCATCCTCTCTCCCACCCCCTGTTGCAGTTGATTGAAAATGTAATTCCATTTAACGAGATTCTAATGCATGAGGGTGTTTCTTACAATTTCCCATATGATTCCTTAAAGTTGTAGTCCCATTTTTTTGTGGGATTACAGCAGAATTCCTTAGAACAATAATTGCATCTCCCTTTAATCTCACCCTCTAAATTTGTAAACTTGGTAAAATGATCCCAAACCTCTGAGCTAGCTCTTATTGGTTTTCTCTTTGTCTTACCAAGTAATGTTGTACCTCTATCATTTTCTAGTTGGCTATCTTAGGTTGGTGCTATTGGTGGTGCAGGGCTTGAACTATCATCCACACTAGGGATATTTGTGGTATGAGTCATGTCTTCTTCTTTTGCCATCTAAAATTAAATTAATACAATTGAAAATTTTAATTTTAATTAAAATGTATTTAAAGACTAAAGGGTAATTTTAATTTAATTTAAATGTATTTAAAGACTAAAGACTAAAGAGTAATTTTAATTTAATTTAAATGTTTTTAAAGACTAAAGACTATAGTTGGAAAGGGCATCTATGTACATAAATTAGGAAACCCAACACATGAAAACAAAGATCAATTACAAAAATATCATATGGGAGTATGACTTTACGTACATTGCAAGACGAGGATGTTGAGGTTGCCATTTCAAATGAAGTACTAGTGTAATAACACTTATACTCCCTGTTACATTACAATAATATTATCAAAATTAGTCTCTTTCAAATAATAGTAATGTTGTCATTACTATTATTTGAATGGCCTTGGAAGGATAACCTTAGTGGGGTTTAAATAATACCACCACTAGCATCCATAGAAACCTATGTTCATAAATAGTATACTGTTTAGTCTGTATTGTGCAACTGTGCAAGGATATTCTCTTGTTATAAATTGATGTTTTTTTTTAAATACTGTTGTTAATTAAATGTATTCTACTATTAATAACTTAATTAAATAGTGTTGTTAATTAAATGTATTCTGTTATTATAACCTAGAGAGAGAGAGAGAGAGAGAGCGAAAAAAGAAAACATAAAGCAGAAGAGAAAACCCTAGTTTCTAATTCTAGTGAGTTCTTTTCTTTCAATTAAATGTATTCTATTAATTAAATGTATTTTAGTTATAGTAAGTTCTTTCAATTTTACATAGATTAACATAAATCATGCATATTTATCAATTGATTATAAATGAAGTTGGAAGCTAATAAACCCTAGTTTGGAACCAGAGAACAAATTAGGAATGTAGTCTTTTCTCATCAATAAATTAATAATGAACCTTAAGACAACACAAAATAAAGAAATAAATATTTAATTCTACCCAACCAAACCAAACACAAAAATTCCACAACTACACATTATAATTATTCAGTCTATCAACATAAGTGGCTCGCAACAATGTACTGTGTACACAAAGTTAAGACTCAAAACCACAAAACAAAACGAAGTTACAAAACCACAAAACCAAACCAACTGTTGAGTAGCAGTAGCATATCAAAACCAAAACCATAAAAACAATATAAATCAAAAAATACCTAGGAGTGGACGAAAGATGGAAAGCGGACAGATGGTGACGATCGACGCTAATATTTGCAAAATCAACAAACAAGTTAAATACCAAAGAGAGAGAGAGAGAGAGACGCGATGAGAGTCATGAGACTCACATATCACCTATGTGACTAGTTGAAGTCTAACAGCAAAGGGAAAGACAACGGATGGCAGAGACGACGAAGGAATCAAGGGAGACGGAAGGCGGAGGCAATGAACGACAGCAACGGCAACGGTCGAGGTTCAGTTTCGGAATTGAGGGTTAGGATTTCCAATTTTGCTCTCTCTTTCTCTCTCTGAACTCGGGAAGCTTCTCGATCGAACGGACTGACCTGGGGTCGGGTTGGGGTATATGGTTTCTAAGCGCAAAACGACATCGTTTTAAAAAATACAAAATGACATCGTTTTAGATATCGGTTGGTTCAGTTTCTTTGGGTAAGCGGCCGAACAAACTGAACCACAAAACCAAATCGCAAATAAACCAATCTAAAAACTGAACCGCAACCCGCTAAGCTAAATAACCGAATCGAACTGAACCGAATCGACCGATTTAGTTAAACTGAAAAATTGCACACCTCTAATGCTAACCTCCTTGGGTTGGACTTTCTAATGATAGGGTTTGATAGTGTGAATCTTCGATCGGCGGTGGTCGTCGACGATGGAGAAGATGCAAGACACCGAAGAAGAAGAAAAGAGAAAAAAAGAAAAGGAAAAAAAAAAGCGAAAAAAGAAGAAAAATTTATTATTAAATTTTAAAAATAAAATTATATATTTATTTAAAATTTAAGAAATATAATATATTTATATTATAATTAAAAATATAAGATAACATATAATATATTATTAAGTATATAATTTAATATAAATTATCGTTAAGATGTATGCCAGTAATTTATTAATCAAATTTATTATTTTATTTTAATAGTAAATTTTTATTAAAAATGGTTAATTTTATTATTTAATAATTAAATTTATTAAATAAAATACCATAAAATAAAGTTTTTTAAAATTTTAAAAGAAATGCGTTTTATAATTTTTTATTTTAATAAATAATTTTTTAGAATGACAAAAAGAATAAATTCTTAAAAATTTTAAAATAGATATTCAAAATATAAAATTAAAAATGAATTCAAAAGTCAAAACTGAAATACGAAAAGAATATCACCTTAATTTTAAAAAATATTTTTAACTAATTAGGGTTTAATGAAATTTTAACCACACACCTTATTAAATTTGTGAATCTCGTTGAGTTCACCAACCAAATTTTCTAATTTTGTTGATGATGATCAATCCTAACTTATTCTTTCTTTAAAATTCATAATAATAAAGAAGATAATAGACACTGTAAGGGAAATATATCTATTTAGAAGTAGAACGTGATGCATCCCCTGCCCATCATGCTGCATATATTCATACATAATACATGGTGGCACGGCAGAGCCCATATTCAGTCGATTTGGGACTGGGGGAGGCCTCGTCTCTTGCTTTTAGCCTTAGCTTATGACTTAAGCAATAGGTATAAAAAAAAAAAAGGTGATTTGACCTTCATTAGGAAAAGGAAAATGTAATAATGTCAGAACCTAGCTTATCACTTACTACGTCTTGGTCAAAATCAAAATTACCACTTTGTTGTATTCCTTGAACCAGCAGAGCAGTCCACACTTCGCCTCTTGTTTTACTACCAAAACAGCATCTCCACAATTAATTAATTAATTAATTAAACAATAAAAGAGAATTAATTGCATAGAGATTATGTTAATCTATTAATTAATTATTTTTAAACACTTATTATTGACTAAAAGAATAGGCATATGGAATGACTCTCTGATTTTTTGGAAATTAGGAGGGAACTCCTTGGACAAGAATACCCAACTTGACTTCAAATATAACAAGTAGTAAAAATGATTTTACATGTAATTAAAAGCACCATTTTACTATGGTTACGTTACAGGTAGTATAGAATACGCAACAGAACACACACACAGGTGCACTGTAAGTCAAACCAATTGGCGGAAACTTGAAGCTGAATCAATAAATGAGAAATAATGAAATGAAAAGGTGGGGTTGGGCTGCCGCTGCCGACGATCCCTTCTCGATCGCACGGCATGGCGTTGGATCAGATCAGAAATTTGCAATCGCATCAAGATGAAAGCTTTTTTCCAACTTTCGTCCCGCTCCTGCTTAGGTGCCAGCTGTATGGCCACGGGGTCCCGTGATTGCCTACATCATGGACCACGGTAGGCCCCTCCCCCCTTCTCTCTCCTATTTCATCACACACGCACTCTCTCTCTCTCTCTCTACATAGATGGATAGTGAAAGGAAGAAAGAAAGAAGAATTGAATTGTAGAAGAACTAGCCGAAAGAGAGAAAAAGGAGAAAGAAAAGATGAAAGAGGGGAAGCGGCGTGGCCCATTCACGGCAATAGTAGCGAAAATCGGTTCTTGTTGTTTTCGTGATTATCGGAGGATCTAATTTAGGATCTAATTCTGAGCGATTTCGGCTGCTGCTATGGCCAAGACTGGAGTTTTCGAGGGCGATCCGAGGCTCCTCGCCAAGGCCACCGAGTTGAAGAAGGAGTTGCAGAGACTGGTCAAGGCCATTGCCGACGACGATGACGACACTGCCGATAATGTGAAGACCATCGATCGAGCCACTCAGACGCTGTGTGCATTGAAGGATTTGAAGAAATCCAAGAGACCCCTCTCCCTCAAACTCCTCCACCGCGACGACGAGAACGACACCTCCTCCTCCGCTTGTCCCCACGAGTTTCGCTGCCCTCTTTCCAAAGAGCTCATGCGAGATCCCGTTGTCCTCGCCACTGGTCAGGTTTGTTTTCCTCCTCCTTTCCCAATTCAACAATTAGGGTTCACAGAAGGGTTTTTCTTTTTCTTTATGGTCCGCTGCATATGATATCACTGACCTATACATTTTCATCTGCTTCGCCTGCCTTCTTTTACATATTGAGATGTTTTTTTCCTGTGAATCTGAGGTGTGAGTTCTTGTTCTCCATACGTTTGTATAAATTCTCTCTTTTATTTTCACAAATCTTCCTTTCCTCTGTTTTCTTGAGTGCTTGCTCGGTGCTCTGTGGTCCAAATTGTTTGAATTTAATGTTCCCTTCTTCTCCTAATCCTTTTACTTTTCCTTTTCATGTCCAAGCTTTCTTCGTCCACCACCTATCTAACTGTTCTTTCTTTTCGTCTCTCGGGTAAGTACAAACTCTCAACTTCAGTCCACAGGATAAAAATGTTTGCTTTTCTTCTTCTTTCTGTGGTTCAACAGAATTTAGTTTTTGTGAGAAAACCCCCCCCCCCCCCCCCGGCGCGCGCTTCAAAACTGTATGCAAGTGTAAGCAATTGTTGTGCCAAATATGACAGGTTTTTTTCCAATTGAAAATGCACACCGCATTACATGCATCATGTTCCTCTCTGTCCGTTTATTTAGGAAAAAAAAATCCTAAAAAGCTTGTTGTTTAGGGATGAATTTGATCCATTTTGCAGACTTATGATAGACCCTTCATCCAAAGGTGGCTAAAAGCGGGGCACCGGACATGCCCCCTCACTCAGCAAGTCCTCTCACACACTCTCCTCACGCCTAATCTTTTGGTCCGGGAATGATATCCCAATGGTGTAAAGATCGCGGCTTACAATTACCCGACCCTGTTCAGTATTCCAATGAGGATGGGTGTACAGAAGCTGATCGAGACCTTTTTATCTCTCTCCTTGAGAAGATGTCTTCCACTCTGTCTGATCAGAAGGAAGCTGCGAGGGAATTGCGCTTGTTGACGAAGAACATGCCTTCCTTTCGTGCACTTTTTGGGGAGTCTCTTGATGCCATACCCCAACTGCTCAGCCCGCTCTCCCAAACCAGGTCTCAAGCTGACATTCACCTGGATCTTCAAGAAGACTTGATCACCACTGTTTTGAATCTCTCAATCCACGACAAGAATAAGAAGTTTGTTGCAGAGACCCCAATGGTGATTCCTATTCTTATGGATGCATTGAGATCTGGAACAATAGAAACGAGGAGCAATGCAGCTGCGGCCCTATTCACATTATCAGCCCTGGACTCTAATAAGGCACTGATTGGAAAATCGGGGGCCTTGAAGCCACTGATAGACCTTTTAGAAGAAGGGCATCCGGTAGCCATGAAAGATGTTGCCTCGGCTATTTTTAACCTGTGCATCATGCATGAGAACAAGGCAAGGGCTGTGAGGGATGGTGCAGTGAGAGTGATCCTAAAGAAGATAGTTAACCGTGTTGATGTTGATGAGTTGTTGGCTATCCTGGCAATTCTTGCAAGCAATCCAAAGGCCGTTGAAGAAATGGGAGAGCTTGGAGCCGTTCCTTGTTTGCTTAGTATAATCAGGGAGAGCTCTTGTGCTCGTAACAAGGAGAATTGCATTGCCATACTCCACACCGTTTGTTTCAGTGATCCAACCAAGTGGAAGGAAATGAGGGAAGAGGAGAATAATTATCGAACAATCTCACAGCTCGCTCAGAATGGCACTTCGAGGGCGAAGAGGAAGGCAAGTGGCATCCTTGAAAGACTGAACAGAGCGGTCCACCTTACCCATACCGCATAATGGGGAGGTCTGAAATGATGCATTAATCTCTAAGTTCAAGATATGTGTAAATTCTAGATCTTCTCTGCATCACAGAGGGCACGCTCGTGGCGCCCCACCCAACCTCCATCTCCATGTTGTAAATTCTGCCCCTTCCCTTCTCTGGCCTTGAGTTGTTGTACTCTCAGATGAATGAGCTATAGTTACAGCGAATAACTATGATGGAAATGGGAGGAAGCTCTCTCTCTCTCTCTCTCATATTTGATTGCGCAATGCAATAGTTGATGCACATGGCTTACTCAACAGATTGCTTTGAGTGATGCATACACGAGGTGGTGCAGGTGGGTTGATTGATTTTTGTTTTGTTTAGTTTAGTTTAGTTTAGTTTATCTTCTTCTCCTCTCTTTTCTTGTTTTTGTCAAATCGCTGTGCACATGGTTGTAGATGGCTTCAACTTCACTTGAAGTAGCAGTGCAGCGGACAGGAAATGCTGTTTTCTTGTTTGATAGCAGAACTCCGTGGCTGTACTTATTCTTCACCTGTTTGTCTGCATTCCATGTTCAACATGGTTTAATCATCATAAGATACATACATAAATAGAGAGAGAGAGGATATTTTCCGATCCGAGTTTTACTTGCAGCAGTATCTTTTGTTTGGCTGCTTGTGGCAAATTCTTAAACGGTAGCTGAAGAATATATATTTTAACTTTAAGCTTTTTGTGCGGAGAACAAAGCCAAAACTTGTCCTTGTTACTCTTTACCACTCTGAATATACGGTTCGGTTTATGGATAAAGGAATGAGTGGCTCACCATTAGAGTTGGAAATGCAGCGGGAAAATTGTGCCCTTATTCAATGGCACTGTGGTCCATCCGTCCATCCAACCAAATGGACTCTTGTGTGTGCGCGCGCGCGCGCGCAATATCTTCCTAGCAAAAGTTAGCAGCAAGCAGGCATACCCCTCTAATCTCTGTCCTGGCCTGTCTGAGTGGAAAGCCGCCTTTTCCCTCCCCCTTTGAACTTTGCTTTGATGTGGGCATGGAATCTATCTATCTATCTAGCATTGCCCTTGATTGGAATATTACTTCCCAGAGTCGGCGGTGGTTAGGGTTGGCAATGAGCCGAGTTACTCGTGAGCTGATTCAAGACTCGACTCGAAAATTGGCTCAATAAGTTAGCTCATGATACAAATGAATTAAATTTGAGCTCAAATATTTGGCTCATTTAGTAAATGAGTTGAGTTTGAGCTACCATTAGCTCGACTCATTTAACTCACGAGTCAGGTCGATATACTTATATATATATATTAATTTTATAAATTTATTAAATAAAAAAATATTTATTACTTAATACTCAATAATATAAATATATATTTAATAATTTTATAAATATATTATTTAAATATATATTATATATATCGTATATATTATTTAAATATATATATACATAAAAGTAAGGTAATAGTCAATTTCAAACTGAGCCAGCTCATAGTCATCATCGAGCCGAGTTCGAGCTAAAAAAATCAGCTCATATTGAGCCGAGCTATGAGCCCAGCTAAAGTCAATCGAGCTAAGCTCGAGCTGGGCCTAGTTCAGCTCAACTCGGCTTATTGCCAGCTCTAGTGGTGGTACTAGCAAGCATCGCACGACATAAGGCTCTCAAGCAAGTCTTTTATTTAGTTCTGGTTCACCCACTTGATAAAACTCATGTTCAACGGTCTAAGCTTCCAACCCCCAATAGGCCATTGATAGATAGACAGATATACAAGGTCGAGGAAAGCAAAGAAGAAATTACTACTTCCACCACAATTACAATTACACGATAGACTAATGGGATCCTTTCTTCGCCCTATACCCACTCTAGCAACCAAAAAAAAAAAAAAAATGCCCCATTCCCTCCCATGCCCCCATCAATCCAAGAACACCCTAATTTTGGGCATTTGACAATATTATATTGTTATCTAAGAAATTTCATAACAATGTTATCTGTATGGACTCTATGCCCCTCCTTTCTCCAAAATCTCTTCCCCAATGGGGGCATGGGAGGGAATGGGTTTTTTTTTCTACCTTTCCAAACACACCCTACCAGTCAATAATAATCTCTACCTCATACAGATAATATTGTTATGAAATTTCTTAGATATCTCTCTACATCTTTACCATTATGCAAGTCCAAAATTGTTTCTTTCACTTTCAGACACCCAAAAATATTGTGAATTAATTAATTATTCCCTCTCATGATTGCCAAATGCCCCAGTACTCCATGTGACGGAACATACCCAAAATAATAATGGATCTCTTGTGTTACTTGGGTACAAGCATGCTGATGCCCACCAACCATCACCATCACCATCACCACCACCGCCTCCTCCTAATCATCCGTCATTCACTGCCCTAAAATAGATTATCTTGTTTCTTCTTTTAACTCCCAGACTTCACAGTAAGAGAATTATATATGTGCGCGTGCGGCTCAAATGGAGTGGGATTTTTCTTTCAAACAACGGCCGTAAAGCCCGTTAACTTCTCATAATCGGGCAATCATCCTTAAATTCAACCACAAGATAAGAAACAAAAACTGAACCACCCTGAAAAGCACCCCATTTGAAAGACGCCCACTCATAAAAAGGGGTTCCCCCGCAATGCCCCACCGCCAGTCAGTTTCATATTTCACTTCAAAAATCAGCGTAAACACCGTACAAACACTACTAGAAACAGCTGTAGCAGTAGAGGACGAACGCTACATTTACAATGGGAGTGCCCCTCCACATGCGAAACAACCATCTATATGTACGTAAGACACGTGGACAACAAAATGGCAAACATTATCCTTTTCATCTTCAGGCCTTTCAAGGGAACAAAATTTACTGTCTTAGCGCTTTCACTACAATACTGATTAATGGTCCCTTCCCACAAAATTAATCCAATTTAACTCAAACTCAGAGCCATGGTATTTCCATGTCTATGCTACAGTATCTTTTACCATACCAGACTTATATTTAATAGTCGATCACCAAACTGGTATGAATGAGGCTTGTACCATTCTTCCTGAATCATGGCAAATCACATACTAGCCTAGGTAGATACCTGACTCTTCCGCCCCTTTGTTGATGACACAACTCACGCATGAATGACAGATTCTTCTTGAGGTCTCACGTTTGACAAAATCACTCAGTCCATCCGGTATGCCCAACCATGCTTGTCTAGAAAGGCTTGGACTGCTGCTTTTATGGCCAAATTTGGTATCAGCTGCGACGGAGAAAGAGGTTCCCCGAGTAATGGGATCAAAATTTCCCACCTGACTTGTGATAAAGCGGGAAATTAACACCAGGTGGACACCAAAATTCAACTACACATATCAATGTAAATATCAACTTTTCCTTCTGAAGATGTTCAAGGATCCCGTAAAATATCAAGCGTAACTTTACAACATAGGTAATCTGGCACCTGAAGTCCACAATTAGAAAAAGAAGAAATTACAAATCCTACACTTTTCCGATGGGGGGAAGAGCAAAGAATCTCCACAATACTCACCTCTTTTGGCATGTCTGCTTATTTGGCTGTTTTAAACACTTGTCGTAGAGCCTCTAATTGTACAGAATTGACACTCATAGCTTCGTCTAAGAACCCTTCCATCTGAGAAATATCACGTAAATGTTTTTCCTTGAGAGCGGACTCACAAGCTTCTCTGAGGTATGCACAAACTAAATAGGCAACAGCTAACAAGAGAAAGCGGACACAACAATATACACTTCTTCAAAGAGGTCAATCAGAAGTTAGAAAAACATACTCCAGAGTTTGTAATTCCATTGATCGCTTGGTAGACCCATGCTCCCATTCCATGTATTTAGCTTTTGCAAGCTCCTGCCAGATCTCCTCCACCATATAACTCATAGCATTTGGACCCCTCTCAAGCTCCAAAGCCTACCGGGCGGGCGGGGGGGGGGGGGGGGGTGTAAGTGTTAGATTTCAGTAAGTTTTGATTCTTGTGACGCATCATTTTATCCCAACAGAGCAACAAACTTCCCCTTCTAAAAGGTTCAGACATTTCTTCGGTTCTTTTCCTGTTTTTGTCTTTTCTCTTTTTTCAATTTTTAGGTAAAATGTTTAATGTTCTTTGTGAGACAAGTCAGAAAAAAGAAAATGATCGAACTGCATGTAGCTTTAGCAACCATTAGTGCAATTTATGGTCCTATGAAGTAGTTCATAAGTCAAAAAATCTCCTTGACAAGTATTACAATTTCCTTTTTGTGTCTAAATCATCAGTTATCATTGTTATTTTATATTTCCACCCAGCTTCTCATAATCAACCATATGATCCTCCAAGCAACTGGCAAGGAATGGAATTAGATCCTCAAATGCATTTTGAAGCAAAGCAATGCATCTCAGTAAAAGCATTTTTGAAGTAAACAATGCATCTCAGCTACCAGGGTATGTTGCAACTTGTGAAACTGACTATATCCCTTCGCGCATGACCATATCTTTTGTGATGTTCAAACCTAAAAAACTGACACATAATAGTGACATATAGATAAATAAAAATACACTTAAATTTAAAGACAATAGTCATGAACTCTATCTGAAATACGTCAATACATTAAAATTTACAGACAATAGTCATGAACTCTATCTGAAATACATAGTCTTACAAGCCCCAAAGAATATCATTTGATATATTGCCAGATATAAAAAACTACCGTAACATCCAACATTCATAAAAGACACCTAAGAAGAAAAAAAATCGGAATAAGCATTTCCAAATTTTATAATATATACCCATCTTCAATCATGTTACCACTGTTGCAGCATGTCCAATTTATATTACACAAGGATATTGCATCCATTTCAGATTCTCAGAGCTTTATAGATTCACAAATTAATAAGAAAGAGAAGCTTGAATAAATGTAAAAGAAGATACAAGTAAAAACCAGAAATCCTACAAAATACACCAGCAGCAACCAACAAAACACCAGGTCACTCCGCTGGCTGGCAATTGGACTAAAACAGACAAGCCACAGTTTATTTCCAGACATCATTTTACACCAACCTGATTAATCCAACAGACATCCAGAATAGGTCATCAATAATCTTAAGTAATACTCTTGAGTCTTTTTGACATGTAAGAAACATAGTTGCCAAAGGTGTACCAGGGCTTGAGGCTCATCTGAGGGCACCTTACTGTTAGAACGGGTAGGTTCTATGGCACACACCAAGAGGGGGAGTGAATTGGCTATTTTAAAAAATCTTGATAGGACTTGAAATCTTTTTTACCCAATTGAGGTTTTAGTGATTTAAAACATTAAACATATGAAATGAAAAATATAAAGCTCAATGAATGTAAAAGCAGGAAGGATAAATGACACAAAGAATTTATAGTGGTTCGGCTTAAACCAAGCCTAATCCACTACCTTAGCTCCCACTAAGGATTTTGAACCAATTCACTAAAATCTCCTACTTACACAAAGTAGGCCCTCTAGCTACACAAGCTAGGAAATACAACCTCCTACTTAAACCAAGTAGGCCCTCTAGCTACACAAGCTAGGAAAACAGCCCCTTGCTTCAACGAGCAAGTCCTCTAGCACAAAGCTAGGAAAATAAGAATGATACAAATGTAAAGAGAGAAGCTAGAGATTAACACTCTTAGTTACAAGTTCTCTTACAATGAAAACAAGGCTTAATAATAAATTTACAATGATAGAACAATGAAGCCTTGGAGAGAAAATACAACAGTGAAAGCACAAAGATTGTAAGCTTCGAGTAAAAATGATTTTAACTCTTTAGATCAACTCGTTCCCGTCCATTAGTCTTCTCTTGATCATCCATGACTTGTATTTATAGGCTTCCCAAAAGATTGAAGAGAAATGTAGCCGTTTGTGACCGTTGGAGTTGAAAAACTAGCCGTTGGAAGCTTTCTGTAAAAGATATAGTCGACAGAAGAAAATGCATAGTTGACTATTTTTACAAATAAAACAGAACATAGTCGACAGACAAAAACGCATAGTCGACTATCTTATAACACAAAAATCCCATAGTCGACAGATCCTTTTACATAGTCGACTATTGTAAAAATGTGAAGAAATTTTTGAATTCTAAGAACAAAAATAGTCGACAGATGAAAAGCCATAGTCGACTATCCTTACATGATAGTCGACAGACTGAAAAATAGTCGACAGATGAAAACAGCATAGTCGACTATCCTTAAATATAGTCGACTATCCTTAACAGCATAGTCGACTATTCTCAGGAATAGTCAACAGAATGAAACACATAGTCGACTATCCTTTTTATAAAAACTGAAACGATAAATGATAACATGAAAAAGAATATTTTGAATCATAAAATTCTTTAACATTGAAATCTCATAACTTTATTTTCATCATCAAAATACAATTGTTTTTCATCATCAAAATTATATCAAATGTAAAACATCAATCTCCCCCTTTTTGATGATGACAAAACATTTTATGAAATACCCAAAAGTCTCCCCCTTTTTGTCATAAATCAAAAAGGATATATTTGAAAGAATTTTAACACAAGATTAAGAGGGGATTGGGCAAAACATCAATGGGGTAAGAGTACATGAGAAAAGATAAATTTTTACAAACTCCCCCTTAATAACACATATCAAAAAGATTTATTCTCCCCCTTAATTTTAGAAACCAAATAAGTTTTCAACAAAATCATAAAGCCACACTTATAACTCAAGATCATCAAAACTTATAAACACAGAGAGTTTAGGGATAGAAAATAACCACCAAGATTAAATTTAGCAAACTTTCTTTCTCTTGGTTGGTAGAATGAGGAATGATCTTCTTGTTCACTTCCTCTTTTCTTCATGCTTGATTCATTCATAAAATTTTTTCCTTGAATTTCATTTGAATGACAAGCAACCTGCAAAGATAAATCATCCACAAGCTTTTGGTGCCCAAACCACTTTGGAGTCACCATTGTTAGCATAGAGCTCCTCCTAGGAACCCAAATTTTTTTAAGCTTATGTGGGTTATTTCTTATAAGATATTTGTTTCTAAAATGATACCAATAGCTAGGATGTGAAGAAAAAGATTTTTGTTTCCTTTTTATGAAAACTATTTGCTTCTTATCCTTATGCACATTCCTCTTAAAATGAGGATTCTTAGGTATCAAAACATTCTTGGATCCTTGAGGATTAAAATGAAAAACATTAGAAGGCATAGTTTCCTTAGGAATCCATTTCATTTTAGGTCCAAAATATGATTTCCTTTTTAAAGGACAGTTGTATGCAATGTGACCTAATTTACCACAATAAAAGCATTTAATTTCATGATAGGTGTGTAAATGTGAGCTCTTGGCTTTTGCTCTTGGACTATGAAAAATTTCAACACCTTTGTTATGATCACAAGAATT